>NC_089580.1:22739760-22845182 GCF_019320115.1 Miscanthus floridulus
TTTTGCTCGGAAGGAGGGTTTGTTTTGCCGAGCCCCTTTGAGTGCGAGCTGGGGTCGCTGGGTCTCGGCAAGGTTGCAGGAAGAGCCCCCTAGCCTCTGCATAAAACGAGAAGGCCGTCGGGGGTTCCCCTGACTTTTTTGTGCGACCCTCGCGCTTCCTTTTCGCTAGGAAGGAGGGGTGGAATGTGCCTCGCTACCCTCGATGGGCACGAGCGGTGGCACTTCTGGTGAGCTGTTATCGGGTAGTCCGAGTGGAGGCCCGTACCCCGTTCGCTAGGGGATGGCTAGCGGTCCAGAGACACACTCCAAGAGTACCAGAGGATGTCTCTAGTGGGTGCCGAGGCCGTTCGCTAGGCCTCGGTGGCTCGGTGCCTCCCTACGATGGGATCCCATTCGGAGACTTTCCTCCGGTCTCGGACACAACTTTGGGCGTCCCAAGCGTTTCGCTTGCTTGGGCCTCGGCCCTGTATGGGCTCGCTCGCGGTCGTCCCTGACTCTGTTATCCTAGGGCGGCTGTCGAAACCCTTTGGGGCCCAGCCTTCGAACCCCTAGATCGTAATAGGTTCAGAGCCCAGTTCCTTCATACGAAAGGAATAGGCCGCAGGGAATATCTTCCCTATTGGCTCGGTACGGGCGGCGCGCCTTTTGAGGCAGTTTCATGGGGAGTCGAAACGACACTTGCTGCCATAGTGGCCGAGCGTGACGTGGTGGATGGGACGTAGCTGTCCTCGCATTTAATGCGGGAGACGTGGGCGCGTGGGTCGATGAAATCGGCTCGTGGTTAACTGCGCCGGACGGGGGGAAAACTTCCCCGATTTCATCGCCCGTTCATTTCGCCTCCTCCCTGCATAAATACCCAGGGAGTCTCGCCCCTCCTCGTCTTACCTTGCCTGCATTAGCGCCGCCTTCGTCGAGCCATCGCTAGAGCAGCGGGTGCCGGGAAGAAGAGGAGAGAAGAGCGAGCCTAGGGAGAAAGCGAGAAAAAAGCGAGAGCGTGGGAGGGAGAGAAGAAACTCACCGCCACACCTGATTTCTCCATCGCACCCATGGCCGGCGACATCGTCGTTGTCGAGGCGGACTCCTGGGATCCGTCGGACGTCACCGAGGAGATGCTCCAGTCGCTTGTCGATGGTGGTCTCCTCCGCCTGGTGACAGACCCCACTAGGCCAGAGTGGATTGCTCCGTATGGCGAGCCGGAGTCGAGGCCTCATGATGGCTACATCGTAAGCTTTGTCTCCTTCCATGAGCGCGGCCTCGGCGTCCCGGCGGACCGGTTTATGCGGGCGCTCCCGCACTACTACGGCGTGGAGCTCCACAATTTTAACCCCAACTCCATCGCTCAGGTAGCTATCTTTGTTGCCATCTGCGAGGGGTATTTAGGGATCGCTCCCCATTGGGAGTTGTGGCTCCATCTGTTCCGGGCGGGGCACACTACCAAGCCAACGGGCACGTCGGGTAAGAGGAAGGCGCGCGTGGGCCGGAGGCTGCACTCTCCAAGTGCGTTAAGACCGCCTGCACCTCTACATCCCGGCCCAACTCGCGTCCTCCAACCACCGGTGGTACACGAGTTGGTTTTACCTCCGCGACGACGACGGAGGGCTTCCCCCCTACACCGGGCAGATTGTGGGGAGTTGCCCGGAGAAATGGAAGTGGGGTGTCCCGAAGGTCGACCAGCCCAAGCTGGAGCCGCTCCTGGAGGGGCTGGCGAGGCTGCGGGGCCATGGCCTCACCGTGGCTGTGGTCGTGGCCACCTTCCACCGCCGGAGGGTGCTGCCGCTGATGGCTCGGTGGCGGCGGCTGTTCGAGATGAAGCCGGGTGAGCCCATTGAGGGCACCCGGATGTCCTCCTCCGCCCTTTCCAACGAGGAAATTCTTCGTCGGGTGGGGGAGACGGTAGAGGCGAAGCTGAGGGGCGGCAACTTGACCCCTATCGCGATGCGGTCGTCGCGGGGGTTCCTTTCGCTGGTAAGTCGTGTGCCACTGTAGCCTCTGAATCTCCTCAGTCTCCCCTTACCCCTTGTTCCCTCATGCGCGTTTGTCGTTCCTTCAGGTGATGAGGGACGTGCGCTCCTCTCCACTGCCCGTTCCTGAGGACGCGGGGCGGCAGGCGATCAACCACGCTCACGCCGATGTGCAGAAGAGGTGAAAGGACGCCAAGGCGGCGAAGCGCACGAAGCACATCCTCGCGCGCGAGGAGCTGGATAAGCAGCCGCCGTCAACAACGGAAGGATGGTCTTCCCGCTGGAGGAATCCCTGTCGACAGTCGTTGTCGACGGAGGCCTTGGACGGGACGATAAGGTTGAGGGAGGGCGAGGTCCCCTGGACCACCTTCCTGAATGTCGTGGAGGTGGCGCCCGGGGTGTCGACAAGTAGCCCGGCACCGCCAGGAAGGGGAGGAGAGGCGGACCCGGGGCCGGCGGTTGTCCGCTCCGGGGTCGAGGCCGATACGCCCGAAGCGTGGGTGTTAGGCGAACTGCGCCGTCAGCCCGGACAGGCTCGGCGGCCGTGGTGTAGCGGGTGGCGGCGGAGACGACGCCACCGCCCCATGCAGAGGATCGAAGGGGCGCTGGGGTCCGCTGACGACCGACCGACGTTGATGGATACGGAGGCGACGCCTCTGCCGCCGCCTCCGCCGCTGCGGTTGAGGTTTGCCGTGGCGAAGCGGGGGCCGCCCCTATCAAGGCAAGTGTATTCTTGGCAGGGTCATGGTGCCTTCTAGTCGCTTTTTTGGTTTTGTGCTGACCCTGTAGGTTAATTTTCCTTAGTCAGAAGCGGCCTATGGACGACCTCCCCTTGGCGCCCCTTAAGGTGCTTAAGGTGAGCCCCGGCTCCTCCGCCCACTAGGTGGCGGAGGCACAAGCCGCTATCCAACGCGGCGCGGCATCGGCGAGGGTCGACCCAAAGGGGCCGGCCACCCAAGGAGGGGCTGCCGAGGCGGCCCCTACATAGACGAGGGAGGGAGCGCTTCCACCTCGTGGGGGCGAGGCTCACGAGTCGGATGGGGCTGGCGTGCCCTTTGTTGCCGAGGCTCCTGGGGTCTCCGAGGCTGAGGCGATGGAGGCTACGGCGCCCACGACCGCCGAGACCGCGGTGGCCGCGGTCGGTGTCTCTGCGTCTGCCGAGGCCACGATGGCGGAGGCTAGAGCCCCCGAGACCGCCAAGGCCGTAATTGCAGAGGCCGGAGCCCCCGAGGTCACTAAGGCCATCGTGATGGCGGTGAGGCCGTCTGTGCAGGAGGTAGAGATGCAGGCGGCGGAGGCCTCGGTGGTGCCCTTGGTTCAGGGCCTGCCGTTGTTGCGAGAGAGCGCCCGGGAGGCGGAGGTCTATCCAATCTCCTCCGATGATACTTCCCGAGCGCGGGAGGTGGTCGACGCCGAGGAGACCGATGCCATGGAGCAGCCAGCGCCGCTCTTGGACGAGGGAAGCTCGGCCCTCGTGCAGGTCCGACCCGAGCCTTGCGGGTGGGATCACCCGCGGGTACTGTGGTGGAGCTGGGACGACCCTGAGGGGGAGCCTCTGTTCACCCTTGAGGACGCAGCCAAGGGCGGGTGCTGGAACACCTTCGAGCAGTATCGCCAGCTGGCGGAGCGGTCACTACGGACGGCGCTGTCCGTGGTGGCCGACGAACTGCCCGGAGTCGCCCAGGTTCGTGTTTTCCTTTCTCGCGCGATGTTTCCTTTCCTGGTTTTGTTGCGACCAATGACCCTCGTTCTGCTTCCCTAGGAGCTCGAGACCCGGTCGCTTGGGAAGTCGGTCTTTCTCCGGCGGGAGAGGGGCGTCTGGGACCAGCCTCAGCGGCAGAGGGGCCTTCTTGCCGACGCTAATGAGCTTCTGTCAGCGCGAAGCGCGGAGGTGGAGGACCTCCGCCTTCGCTGTGCCGACGCGAAGGTCGAGGTGGCCATAGCCCAGACGCAGCTCGCCCCCTTGGCGGCGCGGGTCAAGGAGCTAGAGGAGGAGCTTACCCATGCGGTCAGCGATCGGGATGCCTTCAGGTCCCGGGCCGAAGAAGCAACGGCCTTGGACAAGGCCCTCGCCGGGCAGCTGGGGGCAGAGGAGAGTGCGCACCGGCTGACCAAAGGCGCTCTGAATGAGGCCCTTGCTACGGTTGAGGCCTCACAAATCGAGGCTATAGTTTTGAAGGGGACGGTCGAGGGTGAGTTCCAGTCCCCTTGTTTTGTTTCCTTTTCCTTATGTTTGCTCCCTGACTTCCTTGTATGACGCAGAGCTGGGAAGTGAAGCTTCCAGGGCGACCGAGGCCTCTAGGTTCGAGGCCCAATGGTTGAAGGAGAAGGCCGGGGCCTGTCAAGCCGAGACCCGTCGCTGGGAGCAGAAGGCCAAGGGTGAGTTCCGTGGGCTTCCGTCCCTAACTTAGGTTGTCCTTTCTCTCGCTCGACTTCATTCCATTTTCCGCGGTGCAGAGTCAGAGGCGGAGATCATTCGGGCCGCCGAGGCTTCCAGCGCGGTGCAGACGGTGCTCGAGACCGAGATCGGGGAGCACGAGGCGCTGAAGTGTGCTGCCCTTTCCACCTGCGAGGCCTTGGAGGTCGAGGGGGTTCAGTCAGGCAGCTCCCTTGGGAGCCGCTTGATTGCATTGAGCAGCTAGATGCACGAGCGGCTCCGAGGGGCACTACACACGGGTGTCAAGCGGGCGCTGGCCGTCATCTCCTCTCAGTACCTTGGCGTTGACCTCCCGGCCATCAGTGATGGCTATGTTCTGCCTGATTATGACGAGGAGGCCGATGCGGCGGCCGTGAAGCTGATGGAGGCGGCGGAAGGCCCTGGCACGACGCTGGCAATGCTCTTCGAAGAGGAGGTGGTTCCTCCCCTACCATCTGCCGGTGCTGAAGGCCCTGAGCCTTGATCTAGGCCCCGGGGGCTATGTAAAAATAGAATAAGGGTTATTTTTTGTATCGTAACGCTTGTGGCCGTCGAGGCCCTTACTTTTGAAGTACTTGTGTTTCTTAGTTGTTTTTCTTATGTTTCCGAGCCTCTGCCCTCTGTCGCTCCTGATCGGATTTCATTTGCAAAACACCCCCTTGGGGCCTAAGTCGTCCCTTGAGCGAGAGGTAGTGAGGGAGTGCCATAGCCCGGAGGCGTAGGCCGTCTCGCGACTCTACCGGCCTCTTGCTTAGGAAACACACCTTGGTCCGAGGGGTTTTTACAACTGATTCGTCAGGGCTTGCTAGGGACTTGGCGTAGGAATTTTTTTGTGAAAAACAACTGAAGAATGGTGCATGGGACCTAGGGGACACCTAGGGGGGGTCCCCTATCTAGCCCCTGAGGGAGGCTTGGTTCTGCCAAGGCAGAACCGAGTTTCCCTTGCCGTGTTACTGTATTGCCGAGGCCTACGATGGGCTTGGGGGGTTTCTCGAAAAGTTAGACCAACTAAAGAACGCTTTTTAATTGTATTTCGAGAAATGATATATACAATGCTTGGAAATTTAGGGATAAAAGCGACGTAGCTGTTCTATGTTCCAAGCGTTGGTGAAGACTTTGCCCTTCTCGTTGGCCAGTTTGTAGGTCTCGGGCTTCAGCACTCGGGCAATGATGTATGGTCCTTCCCATGGCGGGGTCAGCTTGTGGCGACCCTTGTTGCTCTGTGCTAGCCTCAACACCAGGTCGCCTACCTTCAAGTCTTGGCCTCGGACGCGTCGGGCCTGATAGCGCCGCAGGCTCTGCTGGTATTTGGCCGAGTGTAGTAGCGCGACGTCTCGGGCTTCCTCCAGTTGATCAAGGGTGTCTTCTCTGGTGGTGCGGTTACTTTGTTCGTTATAGGCTTGCAGCCTCGGGGAACCATATTCCAAGTCGGTGGGGAGGATGGCCTCGGCCCCATAGACTAGGAAGAAAGGCGTGAATCCCGTGGCTCGGCTTGGAGTGTTCCTCAGGCTCCAGATGACCGACGGGAGCTCAGCGAGCCATTTCTTGCCAAACTTTTTCAATCGGTTGTGAATCCTTGGCTTGAGGCCTTGTAGGATCATGCCGTTGGCACGCTCTACTTGGCCGTTGGTCCTTGGGTGTCCTACGGCCGACCAGGCCACACGGATGTGGTGGTCGTCGCAAAATGTCAAGAACCTTTAGCCAGTGAACTGCGTCCCGTTGTCGGTGATGATGGTGTTGGGGACCCCAAACCTGTGGATGATGTCAGTGAAGAACAACACCGCCTGCTCGGATTTGATTCGATTGATCGAACGAGCCTCGATCCATTTGGAGAACTTGTCGATTGATACCAATAGATGGGTGAAGCCCCCGGGGGCCTTTTGTAGAGGCCCGACCATGTTGAGCCCCCACACAACGAATGGCCACGTGATGGGGATGGTTTGCAGGGCCAGGGCCGGGAGATGTGTTTACCGGGCATAGTACTGGCATCCTTCGCAGGAGCGTACTAGCTTGGTAGCGTCGGCGACTGCCGTCGGCCAGTAGAACCCATGGCGGAAAGCGTTCCCTACGAGCATTCGAGGCGCCGCATGGTGCCCACAGGCGCCTGCGTGTAAGTCCCAAAGCAGGGCTTGGCCTACTTCAGAACTGATACACCGTTGGAGGACACCTGAGGGACTTCGCCTGTACAATTCATCGTTGTAGAGGGCGTAGGTCTTGGCTCGCCGCGCAAGCCATCGCGCTTCGGTTCTATCGTCAGGAAGCTCCCCCCGATCAAGCCAATCGAGGAACGGGACTCGCCAATCCACGTCCTGATCAGTCTATGGAGGCTCGGCGTTGACTTCCATGACCTCAGGCTTGGTCGAGGGGGTCTCGGCAGCAGAGGGGGCGTCGAGCTTCGCCGTGGGTTCCACAGGTGGGCCCTCCTCTGTTGCTGAGGTGTATCCAATGGAAGGTTTGTGGAGGTCTTTGGCGAAGACGTTCGAGGGGACCGGGGCCCGTGCTGAGGCCATCTTTGCCAACTCGTCGGTGGCCTCGTTGTACTTCCGCACGACGTGATTTAGCTCGAGACCGTCAAACTTGTCTTCTAGGCGTCGTACCAGTTTGTAGTAAGCTTCCATTTTGGGGTTGAGGCAGTTTGACTCCTTCATCACTTGATCTATGACGAGCCGTGAGTCGCCTCGGACGTCGAGGCGCCGCGCCCCAAGTTCGATGGCGACTTGTAAGCCGTTGATGAGGGCCTCGTATTCGGCCACGTTGTTGGAGGCGGTGAAGTGGAGCCACACCATGTAGTGCATGTGTACTCCGAGGGGCGAAATGAAGAGCAGACCCGCGCCTTCCCCGGTCTTCATCAGGGATCCATCGAAGTACAGGGTCCAGCACTCCGTCTGAATTTGAGTGGGTGGCAGTTGGGTATCTGTCCATTCAGCCACGAAATCGGCCAAGACCTGAGACTTGATCGCTTTTCAAGGCGCAAAGGTCAAGGTTTCCCCCATAAGCTCGATAGCCCATTTGGCTATCCTGCCCGAGGCCTCCCGGTTATGAACTATTTCGCCCAGGGGGAAAGATGACACCACAGTCACTGGGTGCGACTCGAAGTAGTGACGCAGTTTGCGTCGGGCCAGGACCACGGTGTAGACCAGCTTCTGGATGTGGGGGTAGCGTGCTGAAAGCATCTAGGCCCCTAGTTGGATTTCGATGATTAATGTCAATACAAAGTTACTATGACTAACGTGTGTTTTGCAGAGGCAATTAAGTTAGGTCATGGTAATGGAGATTGATTGGGAAATCAAGGTTATCATGCCCCTACGATGGAAATCGTTTCGGTTTTCAAAGGATGGACGACAAGGTTAAGGATAACTAGTTCTAAGTGTCAATTGGAGTTGGAGAGACACTTAGAGTAGTTTAGGACTTTGTTTTTTTTCCTTTGGCCGTACTATGAAGGGGGGTATGAACGGGTAGCTTGACCTAGTTGAGTCTAGTGAGTTAGGTGTGGTGCACACTTGTTAAAACTAGCTCTAGGTAGCTCCTATGAATGCCTAAGATCCTTTGGAGCAAACTTCATTCACATATGTTCAAAAGTTGGAAGTGAATGGAGGGTCAAACACTGACCGGATGCTGGCTCCGGTGCAACCGGACGCTGGCCGCAGTGTCCGGTCAGTTCATTTGACTGAAGTGAACAAGTCTGGTGTGACCGGACGTTGGAAGGTCATGTGACCGGACACTGAGGGCCAGCGTCCGGTCGATTCCAGTAAGGGTCCAGACTTGGGAAAGAGTGACCGGACGCGTCCGGTCAGTGCTGACCGGACCCTGAGGGTTCAGCGTCCGGTCGAGTCCAGTAAGGTTCCAGTAAGGGTTTTATGCGACTGGACGCATCCGGTCAGTGCTGACCGGACCCTGCCAGCGTCCGGTCGACTCTTTAATACTGGTTCGCGGGTTGAACTGACCGGAGCGTCCGGTCATCATGATCGGAGCGTCCGGTCGTCCCACAGAAGCTCATAACGGTTCGTTTTTCAGGCTGGCTTATAAATAGAAGGTCCACTCGTGAGTGGAGTATCTTTTGCTCATTCCAACAGCTGAGAAACACGTTTGTGAGTGCCAAGAAGAGCAAGGTCCTAGTGAGGTGTTTGTGATTTGAGAATCCAAGAGAGTAGCCTCACTAGCAAATCAAGAGTAGCAAAAGTGTGCATCCATCTTCTCATTAGGCTTCGCGTGGTCAAGTGAGAGTTCGTGCTTGTTACTCTTGGTGATCGCCATCACCTAGACGGCTTGGTGGTGATTGGGAGTTTGGTGTTCACCCGGCGGAGCTTGTGGGTGACCCAACTCAAGTTGTGAGCGGTTTTGGGTGATTCGCCGCGACGGAGTGTCGAAGAATCAACCCGTAGAGAGCACTTGATCCTTGCGCGGATCAAGGGGGAGCTACACCCTTGCGCGGGTGCTCCAACGAGGACTAGTGGGGAGTGGCGACTCTCCGATACCTCGGCAAAACATCGCCGCGTTCCTTTCTCTCTCTATTTACTGTTGAGCACTTACTTTGAGTATTTACTTTGAGCATTTCAATACTTGTCTTACATCCATAGAATTGCTTGCTAGAGTAAGTTTGGAACAGTTGGTTGCGAGGTTGTTGTGCATTAGTTTGATATAAACACTTTTCTAGGCACAAGGGGTTAATTGGGCTATCCGTAGGATTTGATTATTGCAAGAAAATTTAGAATTAGCCCAATTCACCCCCCCCCTCTTGGGCATCTTGATCCTTTCAATTGGTATCAGAGCCTCGTGCTCACGTTTTTAAGCTTAATCGCTTAGAGCAAGATGTCTCACGGGGATGGACCTCCTCCTATCTTTGAGGGAGATGATTTTCCATATTGGAAAATTCGCATGGAGGCTTACTTAGAAGCTCTAGATGTTGGAATTCTTAGAGCCGCCTCTCAAGGGTTCCCACCACCTAGGAATGCCGCACAACTTCAAGGCGATGAAGTGAATTATGAAAAATGGAATGCAAAGGCTCGCAACACCATCTTTAGAGGCCTTTGCAAAGATGTGTTCAATCGTGTAAGGAACCACAAAGACGCCCATGCACTATGGTCGGACGTTTGTGCGCTCCATGAGGGAACCAAGAGTGAGCGTGAGGAACGCTATCATCTTGTGATTAAAAAGCTAAATTCTTTTGAGATGTTTCCCAAAGAAAGTGCTAATGAGATGTATTCTCGATTAAATGTTCTTGTAGAGGAAGTCAATGGGCTTGGACTTACTCAAATGTCACCATCCGATGTTGTGAGAAAAATCTTGAGTGTCCTCCCCATTGACAAATATGGGCACATTGTGACCGTGCTACATCAAGGTGATCTTTCCGCCGCTACACCAACACAAATCTTGGGAAAGATCAATGCTCATGAGATGTACATGCACATCACACCACAAGATGGCTCATCCTCTACAAAGAAGAAAGAGAAGGACTTAGCATTCAAAGCTAGCCAAGACAAGGGCAAAGCAAGACTTGAGTATGAGAGCTCAAGTGATGAAGATGATGAAGAAAGCCTTGCCCTCATGGTGAAGAAGACCACCTAAGATGCTAAAAAGGCTAAACAAGAGTGGCATCAAGTTCGACGGCAAGAAGAAGAAGTTCTTCACTAGCTCAAGAAGAAAGCCAATCTCCGAGATGGATTGCTACAATTGTGGCGAACTTGGCCACCTAGCTCATCAATGCACAAAAGCCCAAGAAAGACAAGTTCAAGAACAAGGGCAAGAAAGATGATTCAAGTGATGAAGATGAAAAGAAAAAGAACAAGCCATACAAGAAGAGAGATGGCAAAAAGAGGGACTTCTACAAGAAGAAGAAGAGTGGCAAGGCCTACATTGTCGGTGATTGGCTCACGGACATTGATTCATCAAGTGGATCATCCGATGATGATAGTGACGATGAGAAGGTGGCCGCCATTGCTATTGATCTTGCATCTTCACCTCCACCATCGCCATCATCCTCTACACACCTATGCCTTATGGCCAAAGGTGAACGCAAGGTAACTAAGAGTGATGATAGTAGTGATGATGAACATGCTAGTGATGATGATAGTGATAGCGATGATGATGACTCACCTACATATGATGATCTTGTCAAAATACTAAGAAAATATACTAAGATCATTAGAAAGAGTAGAGCTACAAATGAAAAACTTGATGCTAAAAATGATTCACTCTTAGCTAAGTGTGATACATTAGAAAAGGCTAATGATGAGCTCAAAGAAACAAATGATTCTATATCATCCAAACTCAAGGAGCTCAAATCTTCTAAGAAAGAGCTTAAAGATAAAAATGATAAACTTGAGTGGGTGCACAATGAGCTTATCACTAGTCACAATAAGCTAAAAGATGAATATACAACTCTAAAGATCAATTATGATACCCTTATTATTGCACAAGAATTCTTACCAAATGAGCCACATGATGCTACTAACCATGTTGTTAAGATTGATATAGCTACCTCATGTGATGATTTAATTGATGAAAGCATTGAGCATGGATCTAGTAGCAAGGGCAAGCAAGTGGTTGAGTAGCAATGACTATGATGAGTATGTCAAGCTCAAGAGTGACAATGAGAAGCTCATGAAAGATCTTGAAGAGATGAAAAGTCACAACACCATTGTGCTAGAAACTCTTGATCATGACAAAGAGGTGATCCTTGAGAATGAGAAGCTAAAAGAAGAAATCAAGAAACTCAAGGAGGAGAAGAACAATGATATTCTCAAGGAAGAGAATAAGAAGCTCAAGATGGAGAAAGAGCATCTCAAGGTGGGATTGAGCAAGTTTGCTAGAGGCAAGCATCTCCAAAGTGAGCTACTCATGAATACCGTCATGAAGATGGATAGAAGTGGCATTGGATATATGGCAAGTGTAGAGAAGAAGAAGGCTCAAGCTCAACACCAACAATCAAAGCCAAAGCCAAAGCCAAAGAGATGTTTTGAGTGTGGACAAGAAGGCCACTTTGCTCATGAGTGTCAAACTCCACCACCACAACCCTTGCCCAAGCATGCTAGACCCTTTGCTTTCAATGCTCACTACATGCTTAGAAAAGATTCGAGTGGAAAGATGAAAGTCATGTTCTTAGGTCCCCCCAACAAGAGTAGGCCTAAGAAAATTTGGGTGGCTAAGTCACTTGTTGAGAAGGGTGAAGGGCCCTCAACAAGCTTGGATCCCTAAAGCTTGAATCTCTTGTGTGTAGGTGAACTACAAGACCGGTGGAAGTCATTGGGTTATTGATAGTGGTTGCACTCAACATATGACCGGTGATCCTCGTATGTTCACCTCACTAGATGAAGAGGTAGATGGTACAAGAGAAAATAACATTTGGAGATAATTCAAAGGGCAAGGTTAAAGGATTGGGCAAAGTGGCAATATCAAATGATCATTCCATCTCCAATGTGCTCTATGTTGCTTCATTGAGCTTCAACTTGCTATCCGTTGGGCAATTGTGTGATCTTGGCTTTCAATGCTTATTCACCGAGAAGGAGGTTGTTGTATCCAAGGTAGATGACAATCAAGTGATATTCAATGGATTTAGATACAACAACTTATATCTAGTTGACTTCACCTCCGAAGATGCAAACTTGAAGACTTGCCTATTCACCAAAACAACACTTGGGTGGCTATGGCATAGAAGACTTGCTCATGTTGGGATGAGCTCACTCAAGAAGCTTATGAAGAATGATTTGGTGAGAGGGATTGAAGGATGTGAAGTTTGAGAAGGACAAGCTTTGTAGTGCATGTCAAGCCGGCAAGCAAGTTGCAAACACTCATCCAACCAAAGCTTTCATGTCAACCACAAGAGTGCTAGAACTCCTACACATGGATTTATTTGGACCAACAACATACAAGAGTTTGGGAGGAAATCTCTATTGTCTTGTGATTGTGGATGACTATTCAAGATATACATGGGTGTTCTTCCTTCATGACAAATCCGAAGTTGCATCTTGTTTCAAGAAGTTTGCCAAGAGAGCTCAAAATGAATTTGAAGTGAAGCTCAAGAAGATAAGAAGTGACAATGGCAAAGAGTTTGACAACACAAACATAGAAGCTTATTGTGATGAAGTTGGAATCAAACATGAAGTCTCCGCAACCTATACTCCTCAACAAAATGGTGTAGTTGAGAGGAAGAACCGGACTTTGATCACTCTTGCAAGGACAATGCTAGATGAGTACAACACCCCCGAAGCTCTATGGGCGGAAGCAATCAACACCGCATGTTATGCATCCAACCGCCTATTTCTTCAAAAGTTCCTTGTCAAGACACCATATGAGTTGCTCAATGGGAAGAAGCCGGACGTCTCCTTCTTTAGGGTGTTTGGTTGCAAGTGCTACATCTACAAGAAGCGGCAACACCTAGGGAAGTTTCAAAGGCGTTGTGATATAGGTTTTCTTGTTGGTTACTCATTGAAGTCCAAAGCATATAGAGTATTTAATCATGCCACCGGCTTGGTTGAAGAAACATATGATGTGGAATTTGATGAATCTAACGGCTCCCAAGGAGCACATGAGAATCTTGATGATGTAGGTGATGAACCATTGAGGGAGGCTATGAAGAATATTCCGGTGGGAGACATCAAGCCAAAAGATGATGAAGATGATGTACAAGTCATTAACCAACATTCTTCATCAAATGCATCACAAGATGGTGAAAAAGTTGGGAGAGTAGAAAATGAAGATACTCATATCTCCCATGAGCAAATGGTGGTACAAGCACAAGATGTTGATGCTCCACAACCTCCCTCCTCAAGTGGTCAATAGAAGAAATACACCTCTCCTTACAAGATCATCCACAAGATCTCATCATAGGGAGTCCAACAAAGGGGGTGATGACTCGATCTCAAAAACTTACCTCATTTATTGCTCATCACTCTTTTGTCTCTTGCTATGAGCCTACCAAGGTAGAAGAAGCTCTCAAAGATCCGGATTGGATCAATGCCATGCATGAAGAGTTGAACAACTTCACTCGCAATGAAGTTTGGAATCTTGAAGAGCGACCAAAAGGTGCAAGAGTCATTGGAACTGAAGTGGGTGTTCCGCAACAAGCAAGATGATCAAGGTGTTGTTGTGAGGAACAAGGCAAGACTAGTAGCAAAGGGTTTCTCTCAAGTTGAAGGTTTAGATTTTGGAGAAACCTTTGCACCGGTTGCAAGATTAGAAGCCATCCGTATCCTTCTTGCATATGCATCACATCATGAAATGAAACTATATCAAATGGATGTGAAAAGTGCATTCTTAAATGGCTTTATTAATGAACTAGTCTATGTTGATCAACCCCCCGGGTTTGAAGACCCTAGATATCCTAATCATGTTTATAGGTTGTCCAAGGCACTATATGGGCTTAAGCAAGCCCCAAGAGCTTGGTATGAGCGCCTTCGGGATTTCCTTATTGAGAAGGGCTTCACCATTGGGAAGGTCGACACCACACTATTCACCAAGAAGCTTGATGGGCATATCTTCATTTGCCAAGTATATGTTGATGATATCATCTTTGGATCATCAAATGAAGACTCATGCAAAGAATTTGGTGAATTGATGTCTAAGGAGTTCGAGATGTCAATGATTGGTGAGCTTACATTCTTTCTTGGTTTTCAAGTCAAGCAAATGGAAGAAGGCATCTTCATCTCTCAAGAGAAATACACAAAAGATCTTCTCAAGAGATTCAAGATGGATGAATGTAAGCCAATCAAGACCCCAATGCCTACCAATGGACATCTCGACCTAGATGAGGGAGGTAACTCGGTTGATCAAACTCTCTACCGTTCTATGATTGGTAGCTTGTTATATTTAACCGCATCTAGGCCCGACATCATGTTTAGTGTGTGTATGTAGTGCTAGATTTCAAGCTAGTCCTAAGGAAACACATTTAATTGCCGTAAAAAGAATCCTTAGGTATCTTAAGCACTCACCAAGCATTGGCCTTTGGTATCCCAAAGGAGCTTTATTTGAATTAATTGGCTATTCTGATTCGGACTACGCCGGATGCAAAGTTGATAGAAAGAGCACATCCGGAGGGTGCCATTTGCTTGGTAGATCACTTGTGTCTTGGTCCTCCAAGAAACAAAATAGTGTGGCTTTGTCCACCGCCGAAGCGGAATACATTGCCGCGGGTGCTTGTTGTGCACAAATATTATACATGAAACAAACTTTACTAGACTATGGAGTAGTTCTAGAGAGAGTTCCTCTTCTGTGCGATAATGAAAGTGCGGTAAAACTTGCAAATAATCCGGTTCAACACTCTCGCACCAAGCATATAGATATCCGCCATCACTTTCTAAGAGATCATGTAGCTAAAAATGATATATCACTAGAAGGTGTAAGATCCGAAGATCAATTAGCGGATATCTTCACTAAACCGCTAGATGAGGCTACATTTTGTAGATTGCGGAACGAGCTCAATGTACTTGATTTTAGTAACTTCACTAAAAATTGAGCTTGTGTTGTCCCTTGCATTCATTGTAATATACAACATGTTTAATTTGTGGCAATGCATATAGGGCTTGTCTAACATGGTTAAGATAACCGCCGAAAAGCGTGTGAAGAAGCTTAACCTTGGATCAAACTTGACAAGCAACTAGATTTACTTACAAGTATTACATATGCATGAATGTTGTTTTGTCGTTTTGTTCCATTTGCCCTCTTATTGCCTATTTTTTTAAAAAAAGAATTATAGCCTAAGGCAAAATATTTTGAAAAATATGAGGGTTTGAGAGAGGTCACTCACATCAGTCCCAATTGGTGTTTATTTGGATCTTATTCAAGTTGGGACTTGATTGGGAACAGGTAGCGCGAAGGAATGTTGAAGGATTGCTGGAAAAGGTGCACCGGACGCTGCACCGGACGCTGCTGTCCAGCGTCCGGTCAGTTCACAGGAGGTGAACTGCTGTTGAAGGAGTGACCAGACGCTGTGTCTGTGCGTCCGGTCAGGAAGGGTTCAGCGTCCAGTCGATCGAAGGATGATCAAGTTGTACTGACCGGACCCTGCCTGCGTCCGGTCATGGACCACCGGACGCGTCCGGTCGCGATTTCAGAGGATTTGGACCTCTCTGGAATCGACCGGACGCTGGGTGGTAGCGTCCGGTCGCTACCACCGGAGCGTCCGGTCAGTGGATCTCGCGCGACTTCGTCTCTTTTCGGTTTCCTTTTCTGTCGCGTTTGGGGGATTATTTATCCGAGCCGTGTTCCTCTTCTTTGACCTAACCAGCGCCGCCACCTCCTCGTGCCCAATCTCTAGCCCGAGCAGCCGCCACTGCCTAGCCGCGCTCCAGCCAAGCCCGCAGCCGAGCCACCACGCCTGCTCCACATCTCGCCGGCCTCCTCGCGCCCAAGCTCCACCAGTCGATCATTGCCAAGGCTGCCGGTCTTCGCCAAGTGCTCTTGCCCTTTCCTTCCATTGATTGGTATGGCAAGCTTTGTGTTTCAATCTTAATCTCCAATTGTGACCTAGATCAAATTCTAATCGCACTGATTCCCCATTGCATTCAGGGCACTTGACCTAACCCTAGCCCGGTTCCGAGGATCCCCCACGTGATATCTTATCTCTTCTCGGATCGCTGATCGTCAGGTAGAAAGCCACTCGATTCAAATTCGCATCTACATTGCTTTCTCTATTAGGGTTTCGCATCTATTAGACATATGGTATTTATTTGTATATCCATCTATTCTATCGTGCAGCGGGTCGGTTCCGTTGTGTTTCGTCTGGCAGTTGGCAGTCAACTCGGAGCCAAGCTCGCGAGTAAGGATCGAGGCCAAGCCTCGAAAGCGGCAGTTTGACAGTTGATCTTCATCAGCGGCAGTTCACCATCTTGTCTGTTCAGATGGCTCGCACCAAGAACGTTGGTGGTGGCCCTGGTGATGATGATCGGAGGCCCCCGCCTCGCCAGCCAGCCGGATCGAAGGGCAAGTCAACCAAGCAGGTGACATCCAAGAAGCGGAAGTACCCCGACGCAGAGACAGCGAGAGCAGCAGCTGTTGCAGAGGCTGCAGAGCGTGCCGAGAGAGGTGGTGCCCGCAGCGGAGTTGTCATTGCAGATCAGCCGGTTTCACCAGCACTCAGAGCTGCGATTGAGGAGGTTGAGCGTCGTCACGGTAGTCCAGCTGGGACTGCCACGTTTGCAGGACGACGGGTCGCCATTGAGGAAGGTCCGTCAGCACAGCAGCAGCCCCCACCAGCAGAGTCTCAGCCAGCCCAGGAGACTCAGGAGAGTCAGGAGACCGAGCCGGCACCTCAGCTACGCCGCTCGAGTCGTACTAGTGCTGCAGTTCCACCGAGGCCAGTTACACAGCGCAAGGGTTCACGGCCTCCGCCCAGACCACAGGGTCCGCCTCTAGTGGTTCACCTCGACTTGAGGGCCGCTACAGCCAGGCAGGTTCAGCAGCTGCGGTTTGTTGAGTTTGAGGTTTGGTTTCCTCTGAGGAGGGATGAGAGAGCAGCTGAGGGGTTCTACACGCCACTGCATGAGGATTTCTACAATGCATATCTTAACAGTGGGGCAGTGTTCAGATCACAGAGGGTCTGTCAGATAGAGTCCATTATGGCAGCAGCCGGAGAGGGCATTCGGCAATACTTGTCATATTTGCCAGGACTGACAGATTTGATTGGACGGACGGGCATATATGTACCTTCTTGGGTTCGTCAGTTTTATGCCTCGCTCTACATTGATCCTCATCACAGATTCATTCACTTTGCTTTCAAAGGCAAAGACTACAGAGTGACTAGTGGCAGAGTCAGGGAGATACTGAGACTACAGGAGCAGCCTGTAAAGATGCATGAGGTGTGCTATGGACATCAGGAGCCTCCCAGGCGTCCTCATGGAGGGCAGGTGCCCCCTACAGATTTAGTGCGGCATTGCTTCAAGGAGCCATTTGGAGAGGGGTCGAGCAGGAACCCCAGTGACTTGACTCCTACAGCGAGGATACTAGAGGCCATCATCAGGAGGACACTGCTTCCCAGGTTGGGATACAGGGAGGGCCTGACTCGCTTACAGCTCTGGCTTCTCAATGCCATCATGTAGATGACAGTGTTTGACATCTGGGACCTCCTTCTTTCAGAGATGGAGGATACTATAGCTGAGGGATTCAAGGGTCGCAGGCAGCTTCCCTATGCTCACTGGATCACGTTCCTCATCCGTAGGGTTGTGCTTGATAAGCCCCCTGGCATGATGGATGAGTATACAGGTGCCACTACAGAGTTCCCGGCTTACAACCTGTCATAGAGGATCAGACACGCCACTCCTCAGGCACCCAGTCAGCCTAGTCGTCGCCCCGACGTGCCAGAGTCTGCAGCTCAGCAGGATGAGATCATCAGAGGGATTGCAGCCACTGAGGAGGAGGAGCTAGAGGCACAGCAGGAGGTGAGCGAGTACAGTGACAGCTCTGACGACGACTACCAGCCTATACCTCAGATGCCTCCACGCAGACATGATGCAGAGGCCGGTAGCTCCAGTTCTGCTCCACCTGCTCCACAGACAGACCCCGCTCTCATTGCCATTCTTGAGCGGATGCAGCAGGATCAGACACGACAGGCACAGGAGATAGCTGCCAACTTCGCATAGTTTCAGGCTCATCAGGACGAGTTTCAGCGGCAGCAGCAGCTTCTTCAGCACCAGCAGTTACTTATGCAGCAGCAGCTCATGGGATTCATGCAGCATGTAGTGACAGCTATTGGGGTCCCACTGCCACAGCCTTCGCCCCAGCTTGCACAGCCTCCCACCACTTCGACGACTCCAGCAGTACAGCCCAGTGGGCTCCAGAGTCAGGGACAGCCTCCAGCTCAGTTTGCTTCACCGCCCATACAGGTGTCCCAGTGGTTAGCCTCACCCGTGGTAGCCCCGCAGTTCACTCCATTTCAGACGGGCTTCACACCAGAGCAGTCTTCCTCGCTATTCGTGCCTGAGACGTCAGTCTCTAGGAGTCTTGGAGCTTCCTTCAGCGAGTTGACCGGCATGCCTACTCCGCCTCATATGCATACCGCCGGTCCATCTATAGCAGATCCAGTCGCAGTGACTACTCAGAGGCTCCCCTCGTCTGTCGCCTCGTCCGATCCTACCACAGACATACTTACAGCTTCACAGGCAGCACCAGCCCCAGCTCAGACCCAGATCGCTTCAGCGACACTTCCTGCCACAGAGGGTCAGTCAGTTCAGAGCTCAGGGTCAGATGATGATGGTGCCTAGTTCCAACTTGCCCCACGTTCTTCAGCGCCCGGCACGTCCGCTGCAGCCCCGCCCTAGGTTTTGGTGTTTGACGCCAAAGGGGGAGAGGGTGTACGAGTATGTAGTCTCAGGGGGAGCTACATTTAGGGGGAGCTAGTTATATAGTATTAGCTTATTATATACATTTGGAGTTTTATTTGTGTGATACACTATTACTTATGCATTCGTGTGTTTACTTTCATGCATACTATTATATATATGTGATAGTGCTATCTACATGGTTGTGATATTTGATATGTGTGACTTCTACTTTGCTTTATCTATATGTCATATCACTTGGGTAATGCTCATTTGCTATTGCTTCCGCGCTTATATTTCGAAGCAAATGAGCTTTGTTATTTGTACTCATGCTTAATTCATATCCTTTGAGTACATTATGTTGGCTTGGGTCATATAAGCTTGACTAACTCTTTTGTTCTTATTGACAAAAGCTTATATGAACCAAGCCCGTCAAAAACCTCACTCCATAACATACTCGAGGTGGTATTGTCATCAATCACCAAAAAGGGGGAGATTGAAAGCATCTAGGCCCCTAGTTGGATTTCGGTGATTAATGTCAATACAAAGTTACTATGACTAACGTGTGTTTTGCAGAGGCAATTAAGTTAGGTCATGGTAATGGAGATCGATTGGGAAATCGAGGTTATCATGCCCCTACGATGGAAATCGTTTCGGTTTTCAAAGGATGGACGACAAGGTTAAGGATAACTAGTTCTAAGTGTCAATTGGAGTTGGAGAGACACTTAGAGTAGTTTAGGACTTTGTTTTTTTCCTTTGGCCGTACTATGAAGGGGGGTATGAACGGGTAGCTTGACCTAGTTGAGTCTAGTGAGTTAGGTGTGGTGCACACTTGTTAAAACTAGCTCTAGGTAGCTCCTATGAATGCCTAAGATCCTTTGGAGCAAACTTCATTCACATATGTTCGAAAGTTGGAAGTGAATGGAGGGTCAAACACTGACCGGACGCTGGCTCCGGTGCAACCGGACGCTGGCCGCAGTGTCCGGTCAGTTCATTTGACTGAAGTGAACAAGTCTGGTGCGACCGGACGCTGGAAGGTCATGTGACCGGACGCTGAGGGCCAGCGTCCGGTCGATTCCAGTAAGGGTCCAGACTTGGGAAAGAGTGACCGGACGCGTCCGGTCAGTGCTGACCGGACCCTGAGGGTTCAGCGTCCGGTCGAGTCCAGTAAGGTTCCAGTAAGGGTTTTATGCGACCGGACGCGTCCGGTCAGTGCTGACCGGACCCTGCCAGCGTACGGTCGACTCTTTAATACTGGTTCACGGGTTGAACTGACCGGAGCGTCCGGTCATCACGATCGGAGCGTCCGGTCGTCCCGCAGAAGCTCATAACGGTTCGTTTTTCAGGCTGGCTTATAAATAGAAGGTCCACTCGTGAGTGGAGTATCTTTTGCTCATTCCAACAGCTAAGAAACACGTTTGTGAGTGCCAAGAAGAGCAAGGTCCTAGTGAGGTGTTTGTGATTTGAGAATCCAAGAGAGTAGCCTCACTAGCAAATCAAGAGTAGCAAAAGTGTGCATCCATCTTCTCATTAGGCTTCGCGTGGTCAAGTGAGAGTTCGTGCTTGTTACTCTTGGTGATCGCCATCACCTAGACGGCTTGGTGGTGATTGGGAGTTTGGTGTTCACCCGGCGGAGCTTGTGGGTGACCCAACTCAAGTTGTGAGCGGTTTTGGGTGATTCGCCGCGACGGAGTGTCGAAGAATCAACCCGTAGAGAGCACTTGATCCTTGTGCGGATCAAGGGGGAGCTACACCCTTGCGCGGGTGCTCCAACGAGGACTAGTGGGGAGTGGCGACTCTCCGATACCTCGGCAAAACATCGCCGCGTTCCTTTCTCTCTCTATTTATGTTGAGCACTTACTTTGAGTATTTACTTTGAGCATTTCAATACTTGTCTTACATCCATAGAATTGCTTGCTAGAGTAAGTTTGGAACGTTGGTTGCGAGGTTGTTGTGCATTAGTTTGATATAAACACTTTTTAGGCACAAGGGGTTAATTGGGCTATCCGTAGGATTTGATTATTGCAAGAAAATTTAGAATTAGCCCAATTCACCCCCCCTCTTGGGCATCTTGATCCTTTCACGTGCTTTGGTCTCGGAGAGCACCTCGCTGATGAAATAAACAGGTCATTGGGTGGGCAGAGTGTGCCCCTCTTCCTGCCTCTCTACCACTATGGCAGCGCTGACCACTTGGGTCGTTGCGGCGATGTAGAGCAAGAGGGTCTCGTCCATGGCCGGGGGTATCAGGACAGGAGGATTCGTGAGCAGTGCTTTGAGTCTGTCGAGGGCTTCTTCGGCCTTGGGAGTCCAAGAAAAACGCTCGAATTTTCTCAAGAGTCGGTACAGAGGCAAACCTTTTTCGCCGAGGCGCGAGATGAAGCGGCTCAGGGCCGCAAGACATCCCATGACCCTCTGTACTCCCTTGAGGTCCCTGATTGGTCCCATGCCGGTTATGGCTGAGACCTTCTCTGGGTTGGCTTCGATGCCGCGTTCCGAGACTATGAATCCCAAGAGCATGCCTCGAGGGACCCTGAACACACACTTCTCGAGATTGAGCTTGATGCCCTTCTCTCTAAGGCATTTGAAGGTTATCCTCAAGTCATCAACGAGATCCTCAGCCTTTCTAGTTTTGACCACGATGTCGTCTACGTAGGCCTCGACGGTCTGCCCGATGTTGTCGCCAAAGACCTGGGTCATGCACCGCTGGTACATGGCACCTGCGTTTCTGAGGCCGAAGGGCATCGTCACGTAGCAGTACATGCCGAACGGTGTGATGAAAGAAGTCGCGAGCTGGTCGGACTCTTTCATCTTGATTTGATGGTAACCAGAGTACGCATCGAGGAAAGACAGGGTCTCGCACCCTGCAGTGGAATCAACGATTTGATCGATTCGAGGTAATGGGAAAGGGACCTTTGGACAGGCTTTGTTCAAACCGGTGTAGTCTACACACATCCTCCATTTCCCATTTTTCTTCTTGACTAACACGGGGTTAGCCAACCACTCCAGGTGGGACACTTCCTTGATGAACCCGGCCGCCAAGAGTTTCTGTATCTCCTCACCGATGGCCCTACGCTTTTCCTCGTCGAAGCGGCGCAGGCGTTGTCTCGTGGGTCTAGATCTGGCCTGGATGTCCAGGGCGTGCTCGGCGACCTCCCTTGGTATGCCTGGCATGTCCGAGGGACTCCATGCGAATATGTCGGCGTTCGCACAGAGAAAGTCGACGAGCACGGCTTCCTATTTGATGTCGAGGGTGGCGCTGATCCTCAGCACTCGGTCGTCAGGGCAGGCGGGGTCGACCGGGATGAGTTTGATGGTTTCCACGGGCTCGAACGCCCCCGCGCGACGCTTGGAGTCAGGCACCTCGCCACTGAGTTGGTCGAGGTGGGTGATGAGGGTCTCAGCCTCCGCAAGGGCCTTGGCGTACTCGATGCATTCGACGTCGCAGTCGTATGCATGTTCGTACGTGGACTCAATTGTGATGACACCGCTAGGGCCTGTCATCTTGAGCTTGAGGTAGGTATAGTTGGGCACTACCATGAACTTGGCGTAGCACGGCCGCCCTAGGATGGTGTGGTAGGCTCCTCTGAACCCGACTACCTCGAAGGTGAGGACTTCCTTGCGGTAGTTGGAGGGGGTGCCGAAGCAGACAGGAAGGTCGATGCGCCCGAGGGGTCGCGTGCGCTTCCCTGGCACGATGCCGTGGAAGGGTGCGACGTCGCCTCGGAGCCTTGACCGGTCGATCTCCAAGAGCTCTAGGGTGTTGGCGTAGAGGATGTTGAGGCCGCTGCCTCCGTCCATCAACACCTTGGAGAGTCGGGTGTTGCCGATGATCGGGTCGACAACCAGTGGATACTGCCCAGGATTCGGAACATGGTCAGGGTGGTCATCTCGATCGAAGGTAATCGCCTCTCGAGACCAGTCGAGGTACTGGGGGGTGGCCACCTTGACCGAGAAGACTTCTCGGTGCTCCCTCTTGCGCTGCCGCGCCGTAAGGCATGCCGAGGGCCCACCGAAGATCATGAAGGCGTTGCGTACCTCGGGGAACCCATCATCCTTGTCCTCGTCCCGGTCGCTGGCGCCCCTCTGCTTGGCGTCGTCATTGGGGAGCCCGAGCCTGGCGTAGTAACGCCGCAGCATGGTGCAATCCTCGAGAGCGTGCTTGACCGGACCCTGGTGGTAAGGGCAGGGTTTTTTGAGCATGTCGTCGAAGGGCCTAGGGCCTTTGAAGCCTTGGGGGTTCTTGCGTTCTACGGCCGCGACGAGATCAGCCTCCAGGACCTCCTGCTTCCCCAGGCGCCCCTTTTTCTTTCTCTTGGGGAGGTGGGAGGCTAAGGCCTCAGGTGCCTCGTCCCTCCACTTACCCTTGGTGTCGGTGTCGGGGAAGATGGCTCCAACAGCCTCTTCACCTGAGGCGAAGCTGGTGGCGATGTCGAGGAGCGTGGCAGCAGAGCGCGGCACGTTCCGACCTAACTCTCGAACCAAGTCCCGACAAGTGGTGCCAGAGAGGAAAGCCTGGACGATCTCCGAGTCGCCGATGTTGGGCAACTCGGTGCACTGTTTGGAGAAGCGCCGGATGAAGTCTCGAAGAGACTCGTCTGGCTTCTGGCGATAGCTCTTAAGATCCCAGGAGTTCCCAGGGCGCACGTATGTGCCCTGGAAGTTCCCGACGAATATCCTCACCAAGTTGCGCCAGTCGTGGATTTGTGAGGGAGGAAGATGCTCGAGCCAGGCTCGCGCTGAGTCTGACAAGAGCAAGGGGAGGTTGCGGATGATGAGCAGGTCATCGTCTACGCCACCTAGCTGTCAGGCCACGTGGTAATCGGCAAGCCAGAGTTCAGGGTTGGTCTCACCGCTGTACTTCATGAGATTGGCTGGTTGCCGAAACCGGGCAGGGAAAAGAGCAGCGCGGATGGCCCTGCTGAAGACCCGAGGGCCTGGCGGTTCAGGGGAAGGACTGTGGTCCTCCTCGCTATCGTAGCGACCACCTCGGTGTGGGTGGTAGCCCCGAGCGGGCCCCTCGTTGTCGTGGTGTCGTCGCCTGCTGACCACCTCATGGTCTCCCTGTACCTCACGTCGATTGCTGAGGCGGTCCAGAAGCACGGGGGCCCTGTGGGCTATCGGTGCTCGGTCGGGCTCGGGACGAGCTGGGGCTTCCCTGTCCTGCCGAGGCGGTGCCGTGGGCAGGTTCGAGGTGCCCCCGTGTCGTCGGGAGGCAAAACTCTCAGCCTACTGAACCGCGGCGGTCTCTAGGAGATCTCGGAGCTCACCGTGGACCCACCACCCCTCCGTGGTAGAAGGCTCGGGCATTGCGCGGACCAGCATTGCCGCAGCCACGACGTTCTGGCTAGCGCGATTGAAGACTGGGGGTTGCTCACTCCCTTCGTCGTCATGGATGCGGTGATGCACATCGCGGGCCCTCCGTCGGGCTCCTCCGCCTTCGCCGCGACCTCGCTGTTCCTATTCAAGAGAGTCTCGAAGCTGATGCAGAAGGAGTTGGTCTTGTTCGACCTTGGCCTGGAGCTCGCGGAGCTGTTCTAGGTCTAGGCGCTGAGGTCGCGCAAGAGCGATGTTCTTATTTCATGCGGCCGGCAGGACGGCGCGTGGAGGTGTGACGGCGCCCGCGCCTAGGCGAAGCGGGGAACGGCTACCTGCCCCCTCGTCCTCTTCGCCCGCCCTCGGCATCCCGAGCCCGACGTGAAAACACTCGCGAGTGGGGTCGTAGGTGCCTTCGTCGTCGGAGTCGGAGTAGCCGAAACAGTAGTCGCTTGCGGCCAAGAACTGGCGCAAAGCCCCAGGGTCGTGGAGTCCAGAGAAATCCACTCCGGGCCATGCCTCATTCTCATCCGAGGAGTCGGCGTGGGTGCTCAGGTCGAGAGCGAAGCGTTGGTTGCGTTCCGAGGGATGCTCGTGAGCGGCAGTGTAAGCGTAGGCGTAAGAGGCGGCGGCATTTCTCAACCCAAAGGGGTATGGGGACGGTGCCGTTGCCAGATTCTGCCCCGCCGGGGTCGGCTCTTCAGGGAGTGGTGGAGCAGAGCTTGACGACTGGGCATCGCCGCGTGCCATAGGCAACTTTCCTTTGTCCAAGCTCAGGCTAGACAGGTCCCCAGCTAGGGACCCTGTGCCAACAGCTGGTCGTAGGATATCGGCGGGGGGTGGCGTGTCGCCTCGGATTCGCGTAGCGTCGGGGTGGCCTTGTTCGTGTCGTGCTTGGCGAGCGCGGCGAGAGCGGCCGCCTGGGCGCCGCCTGCGCCTGGGCTGCTGGGGCGTAACTTCATCGTCGGATGGTGGGGCTCGAGGAGTGAGGAGTACCATGTCGTACTCATGCCCTAGAGACATGAACTCTAGGCTCCCGAACCAAACCACGGTGCCGAGATGCAATGGTCGTACAGGGTCTGCCATCCGGAACCTGCTGGGATGACGAAACCGACACACAGAGGCCCCTACCTAGCGCACCAACTGTCGGTGTTTCGGACCGGGGGGTCCTCAACCAACCAGTGAATTTGTTCTGCGTGCTCCCGATTCCGGATGGTGATGCAAAGAGACACAAGGTTTATACTGGTTCAGGCAATCGAGGCCCTACGTCCAGTCTGAGAGGTCGATCTTGTATTCCTTGCACCGAAGTGCTCGTAGTAGGGGGTTACAAGCTAAAGGAGAGAGGGAGCTGGTCCCAGGTCTCGGCAGGGTGTCGTGCGGGCCGCTTGAGACGTTGCTCTCAGGCGGCAGGGATGTGCGTGTGTGTGTGTGTTACAAGGTGTTCTCCTTCGTCCCCCTAAAACGGCCCAAGTCCTCTCCTTTTATAGCCTGAAGGGAGGACTAGGACGGTACATGAGCTAACTATACGGCGTCGTGTGAACAGAGGCGGCGTGTCCGGGCCCTGTAGCCTGTTCCTGTGGCGGCGTGGTCGTTGGAGTGGTCCGTCCTTGGAGCACTGGAGCGGCGTGGTCGTCCCATCAGATTCTGTGCGTCGTGGGAACCCTGGGACTTCCTCGGAGTGGGTGCGGTGGTGCACGTGCAAGTCACTGTGGACGGACTGTGTGCGAGGCCGAGGCTTGGTCGGTGCCGAGGCTACACCGCGGTGGAGGGGTCTCGGCAGGCGCGAACCCCAAGATCGCCGAGACCTTGGTGTATAGTGCCGAGGCCTCGAGCGGGCGGCTGATCGTGGGCACAGCGTTAGGACACAGTGGCCGGTAATCCCCGCCGTACCCTGTCCCAGCCGGTATGGCACCGATCGTGGACACAGTGTTAGGACACAGTGGCCGGTAATCCCCGCCGTGCCCTGTCTCGGCCAGTATGGCGCTGATGCGACCTCGGGTCGCGTCGGCCATTCTGTGGCGTTGAGCCGTCGTCCGGCTGAGATTACGGGAGTGGTTGAAGCATTAATGAGACATGACGCGTTGTCTGGAGGGTCGGTCTAGGCGGGGAGTGATGGGCCGCGGACGACCCGGCCTCGAGCGATACGGAGAATGAGGCCTCGCGCGAGACGGAGATCGGGCTCCCTGCCGAGGCCTCGCGCGAGACGCCTCACGCGATACGGAGAATGCACCTCCTGCCGAGGCCTTCCCTGGAGAGCCTCGCGCGAGGCGGAGTTAGTGTCAGGATGCCGAGACCTCCTGCTCGAGGCTCGAGGCGAGGAAGAGGAGGACCCAGTGGGCTCGGTCATAGCGGGTGAGGAGCCCACGGCTTACCTTCTAGCTTTATTTATTTATTTTTTAGATGGGACTTTAGCGACCCATTTGAGGTTTGCTTGGGGTACCCCGTTCTAAGATACCCGACAATTATTTTCCTGATGTCAACTCTCCCTAGAATATGTTGCCAATTTATCAACTCGGCTAATGTGTTCGGAGCTTCTTCAAGGGTATGTTCTTAGTTATTGTTTCAGTCTTTCCCATGTGAAATTCAGATGAACTACATTTGGAAGGAAACATAATATTACTGTATTGTACACGTTTGTTAAATTTGGAGCTATTGGGTTATTGAATTTCCTTTTTTATGTTTTCTTCCAAATGTAGTACACCAAGAGTAAGTTGTACTTAACCTATTTTTAGATGCTCTATATAACTTTTCACTGTTATTTCCCAATATCTGTCTTCCTACCAACAGTAGTTGCTTTTGCAGTTTTAAATGCCTACTACTGCCTCCGTCCCCAAAAGAATATAATTTTAGCACAGTGACACGTTTTAGTACCCTAAGTTTGACCCATTATAGATACAAAAGTATCAATATTTATGTTATATAAATACCATCAGATTAATTACGAAATGTATTTTATGATAAATTAATTTGAAGATATAATTGTGAATATTATTCATTAAAAACTTAGTCAAATGTGAATCACTTTTCGTGGTACGCAATCCATAGTTGCATTATTTTCAGGACGGAGGTAGTCCTACATAATTGATTACTCCATCATGTCTGAAAATGTATGTTGTGCTGCTTGGTAACGTTATCGCTGCCCTTGGGAATCATCTTGTGGCTGGTTTATATGATGAAACTAATTGGCCTGCATCACTGCAGACTTCTAGCTGCACATCTCTCATGTGCCCATACTACTGATGGCCATCTTGCTATTTTGGACTGATTTTGGATGATTTAATAGTATTCTGTGAGAGAGAATAAGCTAAAACAAGTTAAAATCAGCTGGAACAAACTGGACCTGACCAACCGAACGGGCCGATTCTCTTTTTTTTTGTTGGTTCCACGGAACATCAGACCTAAACTACAAAACTCAGCGGCCACCTCATGGCTAAATGCTCATATAACTCAGAGTTCATGGGTAAAAACAAGTTTATGTTTATAGGGCAGCATTACTGCAAGATACTACAACTAAATGGTAGAGAAAATTATGGCTAGATGATTATGGCAATTATGACGAAGACCGGCTCTATAGGCCCTAACAATTTGAAAAGTACGTGATCGTGACCGGAGTATCGTTTTTTTCGAATGACTACCGTTCAGATGTCGGGCGCGAGGCCCACGTCCGAACGCTGCTCCCCACGCCCCGTGCCTGCTTCGTTCCGCACGCCCCCACCCGTTTCGATTATTCTGCGCTGCTCGAACGACTGTCCTCACGTGGGCCCACGTTGCCCGAACATCACCAGCATCAAGAAGAGGAGGAGACATGAAGCGAGGCAGCAGAAGGCGGGAAGGGAGATACAACACTCGATCTACTTTTAAAACATCCAAATAAAACATTTGCAACATGCGTTCGAAAAAATGAAACACTTGCAACATACGTATGAAACACATGTAAAAACACCTGAAAACGCTTGAAAAAGCCATTGCAAAATATATGCAACATCCAGATAAAACACATGCAACATATGTGCGAAACACGTGCAACATTCAGATAAATATACTGGCAACATATGTCTGAAAAAACAGCTGAAACATTAGGAACAAAAACTTGCAACATACGTGTAATCATTGCAACATATGCAACATCCCGATCTAGTTTTGCAACATCCACATGAAACACTTGCAACATCTAAATGAAATATCTGAAACACTTGAAATATACTTTTGCGACATGCGTTTCTAGCACGCAATGTCACCTTGCTGTTTGGACAAATCAGGAGCTCGACGGTGCGCCTCTGGGGCCAGGACCTACTTGGCGGCCTATGTGAGCACCTGCGCGAGGCGCGGAGCACCCCTGGGCGAGCACCTGCTCCGTGGCCTTGGCCAGCGCACCCTGGGCGTGACGGAGGACGGGCTTGGCACGGCGGGGGACAGAAGCATCGATGGGGGATGGCGACGGCAGCGCGCCGGAGTGGCATGGCAGGCTTGGCCCAGGAGTGCTACGTCTTGGAGACGGTCGCGCGCCTCGCCTGGCTAGGCTAGCGGCCGAGCGCTGGAGGCGGCAGACGAGCGAATAGAAGTGAGTGAGGTGATTACGTGGACAACGAGCTGATTCTTTCATCTAGAAACGGAGGAGCAGAGGGGCCTTGGGCTGACGTCGCGGTCCACCAACGACGCCCGCTTCCTAGCACTAGCGTTTTTTTTTTTTTTTGAATAAGACTGACGAACAGGCGATCAGGGCAGTACGCAGTCGGCAGTAACCTTCCCGCTCAAAACCCAGCGAATTCAGGCCCAGCCCAGCCAGTAGTTACTCATGTCCACCCCCTCCTCTGCCCCGTCGCCGCCGTCTCCTTCCCCATCTCCGTCCCCGTCCCCATCCCGCCTCGTGCCGCAGCTCCTGGTCGCCCTCCTCCAGCGCCGCCGCTTCGACGCCACGCTCCGCGTCTCCCCGACCTTCCCCGGCTTCTCCCCGCACTCCATCGCCGCCGCGCTCGATGCCATCCCGCGCCTCGTCCTCCCGCGCTCCCCGCGCCGCCTCTGCCCGCAACGGCCGTTCCCCGCCGCCTCGTCCCCTTCCAACCGCCGCCTCTCCGCCGCCCTCACCCTCGCCTTCCTCTCCTGGTCGCACGACCATGCCGACGCCCACCCCGTCCAGATCTCCGAGGCCCCGCTCCGCGCCGCGGCGCTCGCGCTCACCCGCGCCCACGCGCTCTCGCCGCTCTTCCGCCTCCTCCGCGCGCACGCCCCGCTCGTCTCCACCGCCGCGATCACCGACGTCATCCGCGCGCTCGGGGACGAAGGGCTTCCGCGCCACGCGCTCGCCGCGTTCCACCGCATGCGCCAGCTCCGCTGCGCCCCTGACGCGCAGTGCTACAACACCTTGATAGCGACGCTGTGCCAGAACGGGCGGTTTAGGGATGCCCGGTTTCTGCTCGACCAGATGGAGCGACCCGGTGCGCGCTGCAAGCCGGACACCTACACGTACACGGTGCTCATTTCCTGGTACTGCCGGATCGGGGTGGGCACGGGGTGCCGGAAGGCGGCGCGGCGGAGGATCTACGAGGCGGGGAGGCTGTTCAGGAGGATGGGGGAGAAGGGGCTCGAGCCGGACGTCGTGACCTACAACTGCTTGATCAATGGCCTGTGTAAAACGTATCGCGTGGAGCGCGCCCATGAGGTGTTCGATGAAATGCTGAGGAAGGGGTGCGCTCCCAACCGGGTGACTTACAATTCGTTCATCAGGTACTACAGTGTGGTGAACCAGGCGGACAAGGCTGTTGAATGGATGAGGGAAATGGTAGCGAGGGGGCATGGAATGGCTTCAACGAGCACATACACGCCCATCATCCACTCCTTGTGTGAGAGCCGGCGTGTTATCGAGGCGAGGCAATTCTTGATTGATATGGCTGAAAGCGGACATGTGCCTAGGGAGCATACATACAAGCTGGTGAAGGCTGCAATTGACGATGCTGGTGAGGATGCCTTGCCAGCAGAGCTATGTCAATCAATTGAGGATGGCATTACAGCAAGATTTCGACAGGTGATGCAAATTAAACCCATAATGCGACCAGTCACAAGATGATCTGAAACAAACGAGCTTATGGATAATCATAATCTGTTTGCATGAGAGATGCTGGTCTTGCAAGAGAAGTGTTCTTGGTTGAGATACCTAGGATGGTAGTGTTACATGGCTACAAGCTAATATATGTGTAAACTAGTGCCAACTGAGTGCTCTTGTAAGAAGGGAGGATTTGTTTGTATGGCCTTGCCAGCGAGCAGGCGATGAGACCAGGGAGAAGTTTTGGGATATGCCATTATTCACAAGATAATTCGGGGCTATAATAAAGTTTGTTTGCACATAAGGTAAATATCTCTAAGAATGTTCATCTTGCTGACCATTGATTAGGGAATAAGGATCCAAGCAGGTTTATTTGTGAATCCACAACTGGGTCATTTTAAGCGGGTTTCAACCTGCAAATGGGGCACTTTAAGCAGGCTCCCGTGTGGAACCTGCTTAAATGGCCGGTGTGTGGGTTCATGCACAAACTCACTTGCATACGTAGTAGGGAATAATTGTTATTTTACATGCATTCTGAACTTTTTATGTCATTTAATTTCCTGGGATCATGTAGTTTGCAGAATAACTTATGTAAAAATTGCCTTTTCTTTTAGCACTATGCATTGCAGTTTATCAGCAGCACAACTTAAAACTCTGTTGTTTCCTATTCTCTAACCTGAGCTATCCACATGGCTATTTTTATTTCTCTGTTTTCTACCTTGATTGCATTGTTTACAAGACCTTATTGCATGAATCATGAACATATGCTTTGTCTCTCGGATCCACACATGTTTGATTAATCAGGTTGTTGGTCTGTGTTCGATGAAGTTCTTGTGTTCTCTTGCGATAATAGTTCGTTAACGGTTGTAAATGCCTTCCAATCCCTCAAGGAAATAAAAGAATTGTTGGAAATGCCTTCGTGGGAAGTCACTTAGATCATCATAATTTCTGCACAAGTTCTTAGAGATAATTCTGCTTTGCTTCAGGGCATGCACAAAGAAACTGCCATAAATCATTTTCCTATTCGTGCTTTTGCAATTCCCTTGTAATGTTTGAGAACTTAGTGCACATGTTTCCCCTGAAATAGGGATTTTTAAATACAAAACAACAGGATCAAAATGAAGCAAGCGTATAGGTCACATAAATTCTTTACTATGATGAAAAGTCACTCCTATAAAATAATTTGTAAAGATGCCATTTCTACAAAAAGAACTTCACACATGAGCTGGAATGCCAATAGCAACAAGACCCCAAAAATTAGCTTCACGCGATGCACACAACTTCCGATCTATGTTTGACAGAGGATTTTATACTGATCTGTCATACCGGTACAGAAATAGAAGCTCTATAAGCTTATGCTGTCCGCTTTCCTGTTTCTGGCCTTTGCTGTACCAAATGATCATATGTTTGCTCCACTTCCCTGTTTGATGCTTTGGAAAATAATTCAGAGGTCTGTCTCTCTATGGTTTCCATGCTGATGGCGGTGGTGGGGGTGTTGGGAACATTGGAGGAATTGCAGAGAAGATGGTGTTCTTATCAATGCCGAACCGTCCAGTTTTGATATCAGATATAGAAATCAGTGCTGCAATCAAACCAGCATTTGCTGCAAGAGTAGGCTCTGTGTAATTGTAGTTTGTGCGGACATCTTTGTAGCCATCATGCCTATCAGGGCCAGCCACCATTGCTCCAACAAGGATATTAGGGTTTGCCTTTTTGGTATCCCTCCATTTGTAACCTCCTTTGCATCCATACTTGACGCCATTATGAGGTATTGATGCACCTCTGTGATGAGGGCGCTTCGGGTACTTGTTTCCAAAACCCACAACGTAGCTCATCTTTAATGGGTTCTTTCCAAGGATGTAATCAAGCTGCAAATTGAACAGATTTAAGTATCAATTCACTTTCTCTGCTAATGTACATTGGGCACTTAAAGCATTAAGAACAATACTTTACCTGTGACCTGGCAAACTTGCGGAGGACTTCTGTGGTGTAGAAATTAGGTCCACAGTACCACCCAGGCGTGTCAGCAGCTTCAAGATAGTCACTGTATAAAGAAGCAAGGAAAGCTGCGTTGACAGCATACTGAAGTGGTTGAGGCCTTCCATGGTTGAGTTGTATTAATCCTCCTGCAAAATGTTCCATTGCTTAGCTTTGTTCTGTGGAGCAAGAAGAGAGAAACAAAGAGGGACATCACCAACCTTTAGTGAAGTTGAATGAATTGAATAGAGGTAAATACGAGCACATAACGTTGTCAGTTTGGTTGTGGAATGTCCTCAGTATTTCTTCGTAAGGGTACCCTGGACTTAGGAAGAGTCGCAACCTGCTGAGAAGAACCTGGGATAGAGTAGAAACTGTGTTAGTGATGATCAATATTCATTAGAAAGCTTTATCACATTGATAAGCCTTTGACAGTGTAGTAGTAGCTTGAGAAAGACCGAAGTTTTTCTTTATATGTTCAGCTTATAAGGATCATGTTTTTCCTTTCCAATAAGATCATGCTGAATACTTTTATCAGATTCAGTGCCGGAGTACGAAATATGCTAACCTGAGCTCCTGGAAGTTTGTCATCCCAGGTAAATACTCCATAGTTTGGACTTCCAAACCAGTAGGCTCCAGCATGCTTTGCCATTCCTGGGGCTGTGGCGACTGTGAGGTATGAATTGTTCCCTGTGGCAAAGTACATCCACGCACCACCCCACACAAACTCATCCCAGTAGCTGGTGGAATTGTAGAAGATTGCCTGGTCAGATCCATTGGGGCTGTATCGCCCGCGCTGCAGCCTGCCAAATTTGTACAGGGCTTTTGCACCTTTGACGAGCTTGTCAGAGTAGGTTTTGCTGTCCTTGAACACTATGGAAGCTGCAGCCAGGGCGGCAGCCATTTCAGATGCTAGATCTGAGCAAGAGTGACACTCAGTGACTGGCCTTTTGTAATCGATATCCTCTGGCCTCATCCAGCAGTAATGGTCATTAGGCTGACTGCTGCCTTTAGAGGTGTCACCTACACCCACCTGCAATAAGAAGTTCATATGGGAATCAGTGATCTGCTGTCCGCAGATGTGTTGTAAAAAGGACACCAGAAGTGCACTGAATTGGGTGGCTCTGATGACCAATTTCTTGGGACAGAGCAAATCAGCCATCAAGCTGGTCTATGGCTACCAACCTGAGCGACAATCCTGTCTATTGTGTCGGCAGATGAGTTGAAGGTTTTGAGGATGTAGTCAGTTCCCCACTTGATCAGCTCCTTGATATGGTCGAGCTCACCGATGGCCTCATACTTAGCCCTGTACTCGATCACACTCCAGCTGAGCATGGTCATGGACCAGGCCATAGGATAGTTGAACTTGATGGCGTCCCCTGCATCGTAGTAGCCTCCGACCAAGCTCCGGCGGACGGTGCTGTCGGAGAGGCCATCCTTCATGCAGGAATTGCCCCTCCAGCTGACGCCATTGTGCTTCGGCAGCGGACCGGCTGGCATTCCAGAAGACAGACACATCGTGAGTGAGCAGAGCGGGTGAAACAGAATTTCTGTCGGTGCACTCATTCTCTTCGTCAATTTTAATTGGTTTTACGAATTCATAGTGTCTGACCTCATTTTTTCAGGTCAGAGTGGGATATGGTGGTGAATCTGGTGATTTCTTTTGTCACCCACGTGGACTCTGTTCGTTGTTAATTATATGACGGAGTATATGTCCGTCCACTGAGAGAGAAAAAAGGTCAGATCTTGAGCGCCCAAGGCACGCTAAATGTAGAAACGTCGAATGAAATACGCGGCAGCCACTAACTCAAGCAACAGAGAGAGGCAAAGAAATGGCATGGCGAGCATCTCTAGCTGCCAGAACGATGTGCATGTCTAGGCAAAACCGGATCTGATGGCAGAATTCAGCGAGAGGAGGAAGGGAGGAATCAGGAAGGGAGCTGTGCAGCAGCAGCCGCAGAACAGAGATGAAACTCACATCGCTGCGCGTTGAAGAACATGAGCGCCTTGTGCAGCGCCTGCGTGTACTGGTCGGGCGGCGGCGGCGGGGGGCGCTTGTGCGGGACGAGCTTGACGATCATCATGATGAAGCCGATGAAGACGCCAAGGCCGAGGATGGTGCCGACTGTCCACATGAAGATCTTGCGGTCGACGACGACGCAGCCCAGGTCGACGTACTTCTTCTTCTTCTTGCCCGCCTGGTCGCCGGGCCCCGCCAGGAGCCAGCTCTGCTGCGTCTCGTCCAGCTGCCGCATCAGCGCCGCCCGGTCCAGGTCCCGGCTCCGGTCGTCATCCGTCGCCGAGTCGGCGTTGGAGATCTCCAGCGGCCCGCCCCAGGGGTCCCGCCCGAACATCCTGCCGGCTGCTCTCCTGCTCCTCCTCCTCCTCCCACACCTGGCTCCGCTCCCGTGCCGCCGCGGCCTCTGCGCCCTTGGCTCGGCGGCGGCAATGCGAGTTCTTGGCGGGTGGGGGGGACGGGTGCACGACACGAGTGAGCTGGGGGAGGGACAGGCGGGTGCGCGTGCGGAGGCGAGTGAGTTATGGGAGATGGCAGGCAGGGCAGCAGTGCGGCACGGCACTGCGTGGGGGGCGGTGTGGAGGTGTGTGGCGTGGTGCTCTGCTTTGTTATGGCGTGCGATGGGGTGGAGGGACCAGGTGGTTGGGGCGTTGCTTTCGTCCGCCCGCCCGCTCGCGGACCCTTTGGGCTGGGCAAGTGTGTGTCTCCTCTGTGGTTGCCGCTGCGCTATCGACCGACGGGTGGGTGGGTGGGTGCGCCGCGCCGTGTCACAGGGTGAGGGTGGTGGCCAGTGGGAGGCCACTCCACTTCACTCGTGGGGTCTGCTGCGCCTCTGCGCGTCCGCGCTGGTGTGGGGGTTCCGCTCCGCTCCGTGCTGTCTCTATGCAGGTGCAACGCAATTGCGTGATTGCATGGGTACAAAAAGAGGGAGGCGTACCAGAGGAGGCTCCCGCTCGGCACCGCGGTTGGGTTGCCCGTTTTGGGGGCATTGCTGAGGCTCGGCGAGTTTGTACCGGTTCATACGGTACGAGATTGATCATTTGAAGCTGCTATACGTGTGCATCCACCCACACCCACCTGAGTGCCCGTTGTTCAGGTCTCACATGCTGCTGCCTGTACTGTTTGGAACCTGGCTATAGCTGCAAAGCAATTCAGCATGCATGCCTCAAAGGCTCGAGCACGACGCATTTAGTGCTAGTACGGCTACACTAGGTATAGCACACTAAGCACCCGTTGCTGATTCTGACACTATCTTTTTTTCTTTATGGTTTACCCTTTCTCTAATGTGTAGTTTAACAAGAGCTGCTGCATTATGGGTCAGCAGGACTCAGGAAGAGAAGACGACACCAGTCACACCACAGAGCATGTGGTGGAGAGGAAATGGGAAAGGTGCGCTTGGCCCTTGGCCCTACCTACGATGGTTATCCCTTTCTCTCTTTTTTTAATAACCAACAGCCACCGTTTCTTAATTTCAGCCCCGGCATACGCATATATACTACGACTACTAGTATTATCTGCTTAGATATACATGTATTAAACTAAAACGAGATTCCTATCCTCCTAAATTTTAGTCGCTGTCTCATCAGATGTTTGGACATATGTACGAAGTATTAAATATACACTAATTATAAAATTAATTAGATAGTTTGCGACTAATTTGCGAGACGAATCTTTCGAGCCTAATTAGTCCATGATTTGACAATGTTTTGCTACAGTAAATATATGCTAACGACGGATTAATTAGGCTTAAAAATTCGTCTCGTGGAGTACTGATGGATTATGTAATTTATTTTTTTTATTAGTATCCGAACACCATATACAACATCCTCCCGACACACCTCCTAAATTTTAGTAGCTGAATTCAAACACCCCCAATTGGTGCCAATTGGTGGGGGTCACACTCCTTCTGTCAGTCGTCGCAAGGTGGGTTTACGTTAATTAACGCGGCCTCCTGGCGGGAGCGGGACGGGGACGGGGACTAACCAGCGGCAGCAGCAGTAGCGGGAAAAAAAACAGAGAAAGAAATTGCGCAGGAATAAACAACGAGATCTGGGAGAGCTGTCGGTGGACTGCTGTCGGTGGCGGATTCCTTGGCGGGCCCCGCCTGCATTTGCGTGCCGAGGGACTCGTGTCGTCAGACGATCACGTGGTTCATTGGCCGCGCAAGCCTGGGCTCGCCCCCTCCACCTAGGCCTAGGTTAGATCGTAAATTTTTGCAATCTGGACACTGTAGTATGTTTCGTTTGTATTTGACAAACTTTATCTGATCATGTACTAACTAGGCTTAAAAAATTCGTCTCGTGATTTACAACCAAACTGTGCAATTAGTTATTTTTTTACCTATATTTAATGCTCTATGCATGTGTCCAAAAATTGATGTGATGAAAAAAGAGTAAAAAAACTTAGAATTTTGATGGATCTAAACAAGGCCCTACTACTACTGAGCAGGAGTCGGCCATTGCTCGCCTGCTCGGCTCATCCGCTGAGCGCCTGAGCCTGAAGTCCTTGAACCCGGTGAGAAATGGCCTGTGCACTGAACCCCAAGCAGATTCGCCTGTTGGGGGACATAGCGCCGAGAAACCTGCTCCACCGTGAGCCGTGACCATTTTCTCACCAAAAGCTGCCAAGAATACAACGGATGGACCCAATCATACCTCACCAGGAGAAAAGGTATTACCTCCGTTTTTTTACTCGTCACCAACATTTTACTGTAGCAAAGTGTTATATTCCAAAAAACAGATTGTCAAATTTGCTACGGTAAAAAATTGCTGATAAATAAACATAAACGAAGGGAAGTACGAGTGTTCTATGCTCAGCAGTAGCCCTGGATAACGAGCCGGCTCGGCTCGTTTGGGCTCGGCTCGTTCTGGCTCGTTAAGATAACGAGCTAGCTCGGCTCGGCTCGTTATCCTAACGAGCCAGAAAGCCAGCTCGGCTCGGCTCGTTAAAAGCTCGAGCTGGCTCGTTAAGCTCGCGAGCCAGGTATAAAAAATACACAAAATATAATATTTGCATTTATCTAAAGTTTGAGAATAATAATAATACAAAAGAAATGCATCTAGACCAGTTACCAGTCAATTTATAGGGTCTACATCAGTTACCAGTCAATTATAAAGTGCAAGACATGAAGTAATACAAAAACTAATACAAGTTTTGATACTTTTTTTCCTGGAAGTTTGGCTCGTTTAGCTCGCGAGCTGGCTCGAGTTGGCTCGTTATAGCTAACGAGCTAAAATCTTGGCTCGGCTCGGCTCATTATCATAACGAGCCGAGCCGAGCCGAGTCAAGCCAGCACGAGCCGAGCGAGCTAACGAGCTTCGAGTTTTTCGTCCAGCCTTACTCAGCAGCCAGCGCTTTGTGGTTTTGTGGAGCCCACCGAGCCTGGATCGAAGTGGCCTGACACACACATGCTTTTTGTTTTGGAATACGTACCATCCTTTTGTTCTCAAGAGTTGAAAAACCGGGTATCCTTTGCTGAGCTTTTTAAGAGTGTTTGGTTGATGGAATATTAGGGCATGTTTGGTTCCAAATAAGTCACCTACTTATAAGTTAAAAAGTGAAATAAGTGACTTATTTTGCTAAACACCACAAACTTATAAGTCACCCCTGCTTATAAGTTTTAAGTTGGTTTACCCCTGCTTAAAACTTATAAGTCACCCTTTTCTGCGTGGGGCCCACATCTTTAATGAGCTTATAAGTCATCTACAACCAAGCATGCATGACTTATAAGTCACTGGTTTTCAGTCACCTGACTTATGGAAACCAAACAGGCCCTTAACCGGGTACTGATTCTTTGCTGAGCATTTTAAGAGTGTTTGGTTGATGGGATATTAACCGGGTACTGATTCTTTGCTGAGCATTTTTACAGGGTTTGGTTAATGGGATATTGAGTAGTGGTTTCATCTAAAAAATTACAGTAGGTCTCAAAATAGTGAAGTTACTATTAATCCAACCCAAACATATTTTTATCGTTCCACTCTCTTTCATCTCCAGTTTTCCTTCGTAATTTTATGGTCCTTGTCTTCTCTTTTCTAGGGCTATCGTAGTTTTTACAGGTGTCCCTTCCATTTATAGGACATCTGCTTTTTTATCCGAGCCTTAGTTAGCTCAATGAGGTACACACCAAAACTGCCCTACGTTGGGGGTGCTTTGAGAGCCTAGGTCATGCGCAATGCCACAACCACGACTGCCACACCTCATCAATCCTCACGCTTGGTTGATGGCACATGTTCAACGGCCCCGGCTTTTTCACAGAGTAAAGTTCGGCACAGATATGGCGCCGCCACAATCACGGTGGCAAAATGAGTCCGGGAACCAAACACGCTATTAATTAATAAGGATAAGATTTTATGTCGACTAAAAGAAAACAATGTAAATGCAACAATAACTCCCACGAGCAACCTACGAACTATAAGACAATCAACCGGAAGAAGTGATAGAGGCCCTGTTCGGCTGGCTGGAAAAAACGGCTGATGCTGATGCTGATTTGTTGTGAGAGAAAAATACTGTTATTTCAGTTAAAACGGTACGGCTGATAAGTTCAAGCGAACAGGGCCAGAACCATAAAACAAGCAAAGCGAAACAAAGGCTAAAAAAACTCTCTCTCTCTCTCGCTCTCTCTGGACAAAAGAGCAGCCACCACAAAACAGAAAGCGCTCACACGTTTCGGACACCAATGTACTAGCATCCAGAGAAAGTGACAAACGAGTTGCCACGCCACAACGCCAGGCTAACATATACAGTACGCGCAGAGCGTGTGATCCATCGATGCCCCAAATCTAGACGGCTCGACTTGATCCGAAGCCAGGCCCAACTAAACCATTTTAGAGGCCTAGCCTGGCTCTAGAAAAATGAGACGGGGATCCGTTTTTCTGGAGCCTAACTCGGCCAGCTCTCTGGCTCCGTCACGTCACCTTCCGGTCACCAACGCGGAGGTCTGGGAGCGGAGGCTCGACGACGGAGGCTCGATCCGAGGAGGACGACGACGCCAGCATGCTCCGGTCACCAACGTGGAGGCTCCCACAGCGCTCGATGGCGAGCTCGCGAGGTGGCCCCTTCGACGGCGAGCTCCCGCGGGCATTGAGAAAGGCCGCTTTCCACCAGGGGAAGGGCGCAAGACAAGGCAAGGCAAGCTGCTCCTCCCCTTCGACGGCGAGCTCCCGCGGTGGCAGGGCGGGGGTCCCGCAGGCGGGTGTCGCTGCTCCTTCTCCACAGTGCAGGGCGGGGATCCCGCCGGCGGGTGTCGCTGCTCCTTCTCCACCGTGGTCGCGAGCTCGATTCACCGCTGCCGTGCTCGCGAGCTCGATTCCCCAGCAGACGGAGGGGAGCGGACTCACCACTCGCATGGAGGAGGCGATCGTCCCGCCGCATGGGCTCTGCTGGCTATGCGTGCTTTGCTGCACACTCAGTGGTAGTACTTGCAGTGGCGAGTCTGCCCGCCAGCGTTCGATCCCCGGCGATCGCAACGCTGGTGTGGCATGGGGTATTTCCTCATTTGTTTCGTACAGGTCCTGCATAATCGCGTGGCGCTACAATGGGATTACGATGTGCCCGTCGTCTACGAGGCTCGTGTGGCTTCGGTAATCTCCAGAAGGACGTTTGAGGTGTATAGGTTGTAGCTTCTAGGGGTGTGCGTGTGTGGGGGTGTGAGTGTGTTGGGTAGAGTATAGATACTGCAACTTGTACACTAGGAGTCCAGGCTAAAAAAAAGATTAGTATTGGATGTGTTGAGGATTTGGATTTTAGTGAAGTTAGATTGGTTTAGATTGGATGCATGTACTAATAATTAAGATTGGATTGGATAGGACTGATTTTAATTAGATATCAGTTGGATTCCAATGATTGGAGATGGACGGATTAATCTCAAAGGAAGGCGCTCAACATATGTTCGATGAATTGTCTCTAAGGGGGTGAAGTTACCTACACAGAGAAGATGTGACTCTATCTAAGCCAAACCAGTCAGCCAAACAAACTCCATGCTAGTCACTAGTCAGGCTTAGATAGTGTAGGCAACCAAATAAGTCTATCTTGCCTTGTTAGAGGCAGTCTTAGCCTAGTATGGCTTATTTCCGCCAGGCTAGAAGTAAGCCAGGTAACCAAACCGACCCTAATTAACCAACTGATCAGGGGCTCGCTCCAAAGATGCAGGGACTGGGTCACTAGGGGATAGCTGGACGACGAAGCAGCAAACCAATCAGCCGAATCATTTGACAGTTCAAGGCTGGTACAGCAGGAACAGGCTCTCTAGCCTCAACTAAACTGATGAATAGCGAACCAAACGGCAATATGAAATGACACGTGCAGGTCCAGTTGTTGCAAATGGAAGGAAAATTTTCAGAGTAATATACAGACGCCAGGACAGCCGGACTCGTACCGTGAAATGCAAGGATCAGGAGATTGCTTGCTTCGGATCGCTGCACTCGCGCATGTTTGCATGTCTTTATCCTGCCAGCGATATCATGGAAGGCTGAGGCGCAAGGCTGTTGTAAAATACCAAAAAGGTGAAAGGGATTGTGGCTATATACATCATTGGCATACGTACTGCGATTGAGTGCGTTAAATTATTGTTAACAGCCGCGTTAAATTATTGTTAACAGCCTAAAAGCTGAACCAGCGTAGTACCGGATACATCTGGTACTCGGCTACCTAGAATGCTGATGCTGATTTGTTTTGTGAGAGAAAAACACTGTTATTAACGGTACGACCTGATAAGTTCAAGCGAAACAAGGCCTGCTATCATACCTCCCAGAAAACATGGGGCAGATACAGTGATAGAAGTGTACAAGCCCCTCTCGAAGAATACTTGGCAGGGTAATCGATTTTCTTTTCCAAGGTGTGCATGAAATGTACTTTGATGCTGATGCTTGGAAGGTAGAGAACCCTTTTTTTCCTCTTCTCGGATGTGGATCTCTGACCAGAAAGGAAAAAGAGATGTGACCTCCCTGTGCTGTGCAAGTTATTCAGAGATAGACCAGTGAACCAAGATCAACCGCCTTCCTATGCCTTGCTAGGTCAAGTATCCCCGGTACAAAAGTAACCTTGCCCAACCGTGATTTACACTTCTTGACGAGTGCTGTTATGGTACAGAAAGCACTCTTTGTACACCTGCATAGAGATTGTGAAGAATTAAGATAAAAAAATGTGCATAAAAGGTCAGTGTTACTGTGACAAATACCTAAAATGTGCACCAAGAAAACAAGACAGTATACCTTGTATGCAATGCAAACCATTGTCTGAACCCTTCAGAAATCATCTTTTCTTCTTTTTTTCTCTGACCAAGTTGGCCCATATATTAGCAAGTTGGTCCTACCGAACCTCCTGTCAGCTATCTGCAGCATTTGGGAATAAGTGAGCAACTGCAACAACCATCAAGAGGGCTAAGCACTACAGGATCATGCTTAGCATTACATCAAATCAGGACTTAAATGGAATCAAAGCAGAAGGCAAACCCACCTTTATAAGGTTTCCGCAGGATTCAGCCATATCTGTTTTCAGTGGGTACTCAACTAGCTAATAACATAGATGAAGTCAGAAATGTGCATAGGGAAAGGTAGTTTAGTTTACATAGCATGAGGAACTCACGATGAAGCAATCTTTTCCAACCAATGGTGACCTTGCAAGTTGGGCGAGTAGTGTGCTATAGTTGACCTCCAGATATGGTGGTGTTACACTAATATAATCAAAGGAAGGATATTTGCCTGAGAGATATAAAGAGAAAGTGTTGGAGAAGAGAAAAATCTGTTAAAGAATCCAAATCACCCCGTTGCATGACTTATTATACGAATTTTATCAGTTAAGTCACTATGCTTAAAATATAAAGGTGCAATTGTTTGTTGGATGCTAAGCAGACATTCTACCCCTTACAATACGATATACAGATCAATGCTAATAATCTAATATGTAGCTAAATAACCATGACAAGGTATTTCCGCATTTGCATTTCCTGCACATCTTCGTTCTACTGAGATTTTGGCATTCATCCATGAATCACTGAATTCCATCTAAGAACAATGTTTACATAAACTGCAGTTTTCACGTCAAATATCAATATGAATAAAACAATCCATAATTTTCCTAACAAATATCAGTATATTAGTTTCTGTACGATATTTGATCATAGAATTTTATTGTACATTTGTTCACTCACAGCTGTCTGTTAATCTCATTGACCATACCGCAATAGTCATATGTGTTTTTTTAAACAAATAGTCATATGTGTTTCCTAAGAAGATTCCTACCTTGAGATTTTTCAGCATTGGTCAAGAATTTTTCAACACGGAGCATATGTATGTGTGACACATCAATAAATCCAGTACACTCCAGATTTGGTTTGAGGACCTCAGAGATGACCCAAGGATCCATCTCAACAAAATGTGCCTAGAATAAAAAAAAAGACAAACAAATCAATGAATAGTATTGCATTACTTCTCGTTCACATCACTCACCAAATCCAATTTCAGAATTAGCAGCTTCATGAAGGTTTTATACACTTTTTATTTGTCATCATTTGAAATCAATCTCATAGCTATAAGACTAGATAACAAAAAACGTCCAACCTAGGAGTTACTAGGTGTCACTGTAAATAAGAATAGGCAACCAAAATTCAAGTGGGCAAGGACTCAAACTTAAGTGGTGGGGGTTGTAGGAGTTACTACTGAGGAAGACTAAGCCCGTTGTAGGAGTTACTACTGAGGAAGACTAAGCCCATTTCCTAAAATAGACCCTCATGCAACAATCATGGGAAAATCCATGGAAGAAGACTTCCGCCTACTCACACACACCTATCTACGTTTCTTAACTATAAGACTAGACAACCCTTCAAAGATCATCATGAATATTGAACATAAAAATACACTGCACTTGATGTGCTTGTGTGCATGAATGGTGAACAGTTGGCATGTATGCAGTAGTCCTTACTTGGATATACAAAAACATCATAAGTAATTTATCTTAACGACCATATTGGTTTTTCAGGATCTGCATATACTGATTGCTTCATAAGAAATTTCACATGCTACCATCAATGATGTACACTGTAAGGGCCCATAAAGATGTTAAAAAGGAGGTGTTAAAGAAATACTTATGTACCACGCACAGATCAGTATTATTTTGCACACCAAGTCTTATTTTCCACTAGAGGATCCCCTCCCCAATGAAATCTCCATAGACATATTCCATGAGCTTATTAGAATTGTGATGGTAAAACTAGAAGAGATAATTAGATGAATGGATGTTTTGAGGGATTCTCTGCATTATCTAGACTATCATGACTGAAGTTTCAGCATGAGTTTTTGGACGACCTCTGAACATCCTCGGCTCATAGCTTCAATTCCAACGGATCCAGTACCACTATATAAGTCTAACCACCGACCTGGTCTGAGTGAAGCAGGAGATCCACCAGCTGACTGCAAGTTATGGTCATGAGTCAATGACGGCGAGTAAATCAAAAGGGAAACAATGATTAAAGCGACATCAACAAATCCAATAGATGGATACTTGTAAAATGTCAAAGGCTGCTCCTCGGACAACTTCCATCATTGGACGGACATTCCTATCTTTGGGTGAAAGTAATTTCCTTCTGCGGACTTTTCCACCTAGCACCTGAAAGAAACATACATACTTTGAGTACCAAAAGTAGCTCATTTCGAAATAACCACTTAACTAGGTTTCGAACAATTAAAGAATAATTCCAGCACACAAACCTGTTTACTGGTTTAGACAATAAAAATGTTGCTCCACAAATCTGGCATTACACTGGGACAAGCAACAAGCAGATTCTTTTTATTTGGAAAAGCATTTCAGGTTTGTTGGAATGGAAACAAGCAGAACCTTTTTATTTGGACAAGCACAATAGCACATCAACAGGTGGACACCCTTTTCTCAGAAGCTGCAACTTTACTTCACGGAATGACAAGATGGGAGAGAAATTGCTTTCTTTAGCCACGTACACGAATATAATATAACTGTGTACAGGCCAATACAACATGCCTGCATCAAGCTCAACAGTTTGTATGGCTCATATATAAATATAAATCACTATAAGGTCCATGGCATGTGATAGGAGCCAAGATGCATCACTTTTACCAGCTCAAATTTGATAGTATTACTTGCTTAAAGAAAGGGGCAACACTGTGCTAGTTAAATACAGAGATACTGATCAATATTACTATTTATCCAGTCTATCAATCACAACATAGCAGACACTTGAAGCAGCTTTTAGATTTCTCTAAAGCTTAATCCATGCCTCTAGCACCATTAAAAAAATGGCTGATCAATTATATAGCTCATGCGGGACACTGAACTACAACAAATACACGCTGAGCTTCAGATGGATCAGGTCTAAAAGCAAAATCCCTTCCACCTAGATCAATTAGTGCAGGCTGTGCAAGTCAAACTATCTTAATCCACGTCGCTAGCACCATTGAAACAAATGGCTGGTCAATTACATAGCTCATAGGGGACTCTAAATTACATGCCCTACACACTGATCTTCAGATGTTTTGGGTCTAAAAGTGAAGCCCCTTGCACCTTAATGAATCAATGGAGGCTGCGTGCAAATGAATGTGACAGACATGCAAGTCTAAATGATAAGCACTAAATGGAATCGTATTTTTGTGTGATTCTGAAGAGTACTAGATAGATTGATATAACTGCTGACATTACGTTACACGACCAAAACAAAGGAACAGTTTCCGTCCAAACCTGAAGCATTTTGTGAGTCTCCCGAGGCTCCGCCGCCTTCGCTAGAGTAACTGCAGGTTCCGCAGTTTGCTCCCCTCTCCCCGACTGCCGCCGCCTCCGTCTGTCCCTCCTCTCTTCCTGGGGGGAAAAACACTCAAAATCACACCAATCCCGCAGCGCCAATCGTTACGACTAAGTTCAAACTAATTCAAACGAACCCTTGGATCCTCCTCTGCATCTTCCTCGAAGTCGTCTGGGTTGAGTCCCGTAGCGCTCCAGGAAGCGCCTGCGCTCCCTCGCCGCCGCCGCGGCGCCCGACGGTGCCGCGGAGGCTGCAACGGGAAGGCGGCGAACGGGGGTTCGAACGGATACGTGCTTAAGCTTAGCAGGGTCCCGGGCCTGAAGTCCGGGAAGAGACGGACGGAAGGGGGAGGCTGGCAGAGTGGAGGACGCCATCGGCGAGGAGTAGCGCGAGCACGGGCGCGCCCGATCCCTCTCTCTCCCGGACCAGAAGGGATAAGAGAGGTTTCCTTGCTGGGAATCAGAACTAATCACCGTTCATCTGTTCTTGACTGCTCGATCGTATCTGGACGGTCAAGGTGAGGAAAGCGGATACTGTCCCAATGAGACTGGGCCATACATGTCAGTGAGCAGGGTGCCTCTCTCTTTCACTCGTTCGCTCCCGTCCTGTGTCCCCGTATCGATCGCATCACGCTCTGTAACCGTTGCAATCCTTGGGAGAAATCTTTTTTTTTTCAAAGGAGAAGGGGGAAAAAAAATCATCTCATAGCCGTTGTCCTGCACCTGCCTCCCTCCCCGGCCACCGCTTCGCCCAACGGCTCTATTCCCGTGCACCCCGCTCCACGTTGACCGTTGCGAGTTTAAAGCCTCCCTTCCTCTCACATCTCGTCCCCCCGCCCCTGATCGCTCTTCCACTTCCCCGCCGATTCGTTCCACCACCGCGAAACCCTAGCCCTACACAGAGAGAGCGGGAGAGGCAATCCAGAGATCGGCACCATGAACGACCTCATGACCAAGTCCTTCATGAGCTACGTCGACCTGAAGAAGGCGGCGATGAAGGACCTGGAGGCGGGAGGCGACGGGATCGAGCTCCCGGAGTCAGGCGCCGGCGGCGTCACGGACGAGCGCCTGCGCGGGTTCTTCGAGGAGGCGGAGGCGGTGAAGGCGGAGATGGCGGCCATCCGCGACGCGCTCTACCGCCTCCACGCCGCCAACGAGGAGGGCAAGTCCCTGCACCAGGCCGACGCCCTCCGCGCGCACCGCGGCCGCGTCAACGCCGACATCGTCGCCGTGCTCCGCCGCGCCCGTGACATCCGCGCCAGGCTCGAGTCCCTGGACCGCGCCAACGCCGCGCAGCGGAGGCTCTCCGCGGGGTGCCGCGAGGGCACGCCGCTGGACCGCACGCGCACCGCCGTCACCGCGGGGCTCCGGAAGAAGCTCAAGGACCTCATGCTCGACTTCCAGGCGCTGCGCCAGCGGATGATGTCCGAGTACAAGGAGACCGTGGAGCGGCGCTACTACACGCTCACGGGGGAGGTCCCCGAGGAGGAGGTGATCGAGCGCATCATCTCCGACGGCCGCGGCGAGGAGCTCCTGGGCGCCGCAGTCGCGGAGCACGGCAAGGGCGCCGTGCTCGCCGCGGTGCACGAGATCCAGGACCGCCACGACGCGGCGCGCGAGGTGGAGCGCAGCCTCTTGGAGCTCCACCAGGTGTTCCTCGACATGGCCGTCATGGTGGAGATGCAGGGGGAGAAGCTCGACGACATCGAGAGCCACGTCGCCAACGCCTCCCACTACGTGCAGGGCGGCAACAAGGAGCTGGGCAAGGCCAAGGAGTACCAGCGGAGCAGCCGCAAGTGTCTCTGCATCGGCATCATCATCCTGCTGCTCCTCGTCCTGCTCGTCATCGTGCCCATCGCCACCAGCCTCAGGAGGTCTTGATCGAGTTGTGATTGGAGGAACAACTCCCGGGGTTGTGAATTGTGAAAAAAAAATGAGGTGTTCGAATTCGATCCGTTGGGTGGGTGGGTTCTAATGATCAGGACACTGCGGTTGTGTCTCGTGTTGTTTGATTTCGTGTTCGTTAATTTGAGCCTGAATGTTTCTGTATCCATCACATTTTGCTGATGATACCATCGGTAAATTGCAATTCCTATCTCTAAACTCTTACTGGGTTGTATTGTGTTGATATGAGATTTGGTGAATCAACTTAGCACTTGGCAGTTCAGATTTAAAATTCACATTACGATGAGATGGATGGTGCTTGTTACTGTTTGGGTTCCCAATAGCAGTGCCAAATCGTTGCTGTGTACGCTCTTGTCATTTGCTCCTCGACCCAAAATAAGGAAATTTTCCGTTCTCTGTTTTGTCCTGTTGTTAATTCTCGTCTCTAGGAAATCAAAATTATTGGCTTATTGCTCGCATCTGAATCTGAGAAGTGACTTCCGTTTAGGCTGATATATGTTTTATACGTACTTATGGTCTACTGTGGCAGAAAATCTGGAGCTTCCCTGTTAACCGTCCTAATCCAAGTAGGTACTCAGCAGTATTCCTGCTCTAGTCTCCAGTGTTCACTACTTCATTCCAATCTCATCAACCACACGCCCACACACAGCCCTGAAAAAGCAAACAATTAGTTAAGGCCATCAACAGATTCCAGAAGCCCAGACGGCCCGGCCCTGCATCTCGGCCGTTTCCTCATACAGTGACACAGTCCATTCCGCTCTCTGAAGACTTGAGGTGGTCTAATGCAAAGTGCCGACTGGGTTCCAGTGCAAGGTGCAGGAGTAAAAGCAACCTGCCAATCTGCCATAATGCAAGAGTGTAGGTCTAGGCCAAAAGCCCATGATCTGCAGCTGTACTTGCTGATTTACTGGATGCATTACCGCCGGTGGCAGACTTAGGGCACTCCTAATGCAAAAAAAAAAAACTATTAACAGTTTCTATAGCGTAGGATATCGTGACAAGAAACTATCCTTTCCATTGCAAGACATAAGTAGTGATAGAAACCATAACTGCTCTTCCAATGGGCTACGGCTAGTTTCTTGTTCATCGATACCCGTGAAGACCCAATTTCTTGGATAGACCTGGTTTCTTGGATTTTTCTTCTCTCTTCTCATTAAATCGCTTGCCACGTTAGCAAATTGCTTACGTGACAGTGTAATTAATATCTATAGAAACTTCTGTATTGTGAGTGCCCTTACACAACTACAGTGGATGTGGACGCGTTTATATAGGTTGGAAGAAAGTGAAAAATGCTGCTAATGTTTGGGACCACGTGAAAACGTGACACGGATGTCGTTTCCACCATAGCGGCCACTGGCCAGTGGACAAGGGAATGGGCCTCTCTATTCTTTCACACTGCCTGGAAATCAAATGACCGAAGTCTCAAACTCATTCAACCGATGTTAACTACGCCGGAGAAGAATACAGGCCAAGGGCGAGGTTGGGGGAGGGAATTCAGCTTCCAAGTTTGTTCGCTTGGCGCCAGGGTTAGAGGATGCAAGGTTGTTCACCCACGAACCTTCAATCATGCGGATAAAATGAATTCGCTAGCGAGTGAGAAGAGGTGGCAGATGGAGCGCGAGTTCAATTGCTATGGTAGGAGTACAAAGTTTAGTAATAAAAAGGAAGAAAAAGAAAGAAAGTGTCGGTAATATCACAATCATGGCCCAATGGCTGAGATTTGTTGCTGATAAAAGGCAAAAAAAAAAAAACATTCATTCATTAATATATTATTACGGCACTTCTCCTTTATCCACGGAAAGAAAAAGCCTGCTGAAATTTTGCGAGCACAATTGGGGAACAACTGAAGTAAAACATATGTCGGTCAAAGTTGCGTGCTGTTTCGCCAGTACAGAAATATTTTTTTAAAAAGATAAACCAGAAATTTTTGCCCCTAAACAAGACGGAGTTTTTTTTCGCAAAACGATCCGAATCTACAACCGGCAGGCTACCCTACGCCGCCAGGGAATACTCCATCGTACGGAGTACTCTGTACTCGTCAACAAGTCGAGCCATAAAAATCACATGTCCTGATGTCCCAGCCGTGGCCACATGCAGCGGCGCCCACCCCGCCCGTGAAAAACACAGTTCCTGCGCACCGCGTCCTCCCCTCCATTCCATGAGGCGGCCCGGAGCCCCGGACCCGGAACCGTGACGCCCCGTCGCGCGCATGAAACGCAGAGCGGATAGGAGGCGGGGCGCGCGGGGCTCGCGACGATGACCCGTTCAGCTTCGCTGAAAAAAAAAAATCAAAACACTGTTTTAACGAAAAAAATCAAAACACTGTTTTACGAATTTGTTACGAGAGAAAAACGCTGTTTTGAATAAAAAAGTAAGCTGAAAAATACGAATGTACGGATTACCGGACAAGCGCGATGGAAGAATGACCGGTGACCACACGGCGATTGGCGGACGCGGCACCGGCACGCAGATTTCCCCGGATGGGGCGTGTGCGGCTGCCGGGGCCGCATCGTGTGCACGCCAAATTCTCCCGTCCTCTTCCCCTCCTCGGCACCAGGTAGCGAGAGCCTACGCAGCAGCTGCTACCTTATCACCCCCGCTGGCAGCACTCTGGCAGATACTACACCCCCCCTGCTGCGCCGCGCAGTCTTCTTCTGCTCTACACCCGTTGTCTGCTTCTTCTCCCCACCCTCGCCTCAACTTCCCTGCCGTGCAGTTCCCTCCGATCACCAGCAGCTTGCTGAGCCAAGGTTAGCTCCGTGCCATCGCGTTTCACTGTTCGAGTTCTTGCTGTCGTACATGTTCCTCTTCTTGTGCTTGCTGTTATATCGTATATATAGGAACGGAATAGTAGAACTATAGATGTTTAACTAGTTCATGCGTAGCTGGATTACTGTGTATAAATGAGCGAATCCGATTGTTCTTGCTGAACCTTCGTGGGCAATTGCAAGTTGCTAGCACGCTTTTACTGATGCCAGCTAGCTCAAATGCTTGGAGAAGCCTAGTTCGATCGATGCAGTCTAATGGTACTGGAATCTGTCCGTGCAGAGCAGCGATGAACATCTTGAACCAGCCCATCAACCCAGGCGGCCACCCGGTGTTCCCGGCGGCCAAGGAGAGCGGGCATCTCACGCCGGCGTCGGTGCGCTTCGACGGAGTGCCGGCGCAGCCGAGCACCGCGGCCGCGGAGCGGCCGAGGTGGCAGGCGCAGACGCTGCGCCGGGCCAGCAGCTACGTCGCCGCCGAGCACGACGGGACCACCGCGTCCGTCCCGGCCGCGGCCCTGGCGCCCGTCCCGTTCAAGCCGATCACGCTCGACTTCCTGCGGTCGCTCGTGGACACGAACTGCAGCATGACCGCCGTCGTCCCGGACGCCGAGGCCAGCGCCCCGCCGCCGCCGCAGATGGTCGCGCTCCGCGTGGTGGTGACCTCCGCCGTGGAGCTGGACGCGCGCCAGACCGAGCTCATCGCGCGCAAGATGCGCCGCCTCACCGGGTTCGTCAACCTCAAGGTCGAGAACGTCGTCGACACGTCCCTGATCGCCGGATTCGTCGTCTGCTACGGTACCGACGACTCGCACGTCATCGACCTCAGCGTCAAGGCCCAGCTCGCCGCGCTCAAGAACCGCGTCGACTCCATAGACCAGACCGTCCACGCCCACGGACACCCACACCACTGCTGATTGATCCAAGATTCCAACACCCGATGCACTACATAGCTTACTATACAAGCCTATCTCCATGATTATGATTATGAGACTACTATATACAGAACCGAACGCCATGGCAACAACAGTTTTCCTATCTAATGTTGTTGTAAAAATGGCGAGAAAACTTAGCTGCTACCTTCTTCCTGAGCCTATATGTGTTCTAATGCTAAAAAACAAACGTTATTGTATATATGATCCATGCGGAAACACTAAACAGCGGCTTCTATGGTGTAAAGTCTAATATGCTGTTGCTAGGTTGCAGTTTGTATATGGAGGTTCAGGGTTGCAGCACTGTAATGTACGCAATCCATGAGAAAGATGGCTAAATGCGATTGTACCAAGGATCAAAGAAATGGTATTTTACGAGATGCAGCTAAAGCTTTTATCTCTATTTTCTCAGGGCCGATCAGATTAGCGACACAAACACATCAGGATTTTTCAGTGTTTCTCTTATTCAAGAACATGAGGTCAAGATAAAAGGAAGTCACAGTTCATCACGAACGAAGTACAATAGTCGCAGTACGGCCGAACCGAAGCCTGATCTGATCAGCTGCGCTGGTGGCCGTTGATATCGCGGTGCTGCAGGGCCTCGTAGAGATTCTTGAGGGCCTTGTCGTAGTTCACGAACCCCATGAACCAGAACTCGTGGTTATCCGTGGTCGTGATCTGAATGTACCTCTCCGCCCGGTTGCGCATGCTGGAAGAAGGGTTCACTGACATCACTTGGCTCAGGGGAAGCACCACCTGCAGGTCCACACGGTGCCATTTTTTGTTCTGTCAGTCTAGGACTCACATGGAACTGAAGAAGTTGCAGGTAATGAACTGAACTGAACTTCTGAAGGCGACTGAAAGGCAGGCTTCCACAGTTCCACTTACCTTGTAGTACATGCACTCTTGCTGCTGGCCGGCAGGGCCCTGGTAGCAGAGCGGGCTGTCGCTGCAGAAGGCGAGGCGCGCCGTGGAGAGGTAGAGCGTGCCGATGACGGGGCCCGAGGAGGTGGAGAGGTAGCAGGCGTAGGCCTTGCGGAGCTGCTCCCCGGGCATGGCGCCGAACGTCTGGAAGAACACCCTGTCGTGGCCGCCCTCCGCGTACACCTTGGTCCCCTGCGACAGCCGTGCCACCGCCGCGTCCGCCATGTTCGGCGCCGTCCGGACTGTCCACCAAGGAAGCAGCAAATCACACATCGGAAGCCACATGGCGTATCAGTGTATGCCGATTGACGAATCGATCAGAGAGAGAGAGAGAGAGAGAGAGAGAGAGAGAGAGAGGATCAAAGCATGGGGCACGCACGGTGGTGCCAGATGTTGCCGGTGGCGTCGGCGGCCTTGCGGGTCCCGTCCTCAAGCAGCTTGCCGTAGCGGCACAGCGCCTTCCTGACGGCTGCAACGCATCCCATCCAAGCGAACAAACACGTAAGCCAGCCGACGGATGTCTCTTAACTTGAAGGGGGCGCAAAAGATGAGTGAAAGCATATTCAGGCGCGTACTCTGGCCGGTGGAAGGTGTCGCGGACGCGGGGGTGACGAACACGTAGGGGTTGCCCACGCCGTTGCTCGTCGCCGTCACGGCCACGGCCGTGGCGGCCTGTGGCGGCGGCGTGGCCAGCTGCTGGTTGCCGTACGCCTGCCCGTGCCCGGCCGGGTAGCCCGGCGGCGGAGCAGCCCACTGCGATGCCATCTATTCACTGGTGGATTGGATGGAACGGGAGGGGTCGAGAGTCGAGACGTCCGCCGGCACTGTGGATTGATTTGATCAGGGTTCAGGGGAGGAGAAGAGCGGGGCGATCTGGTCTTGCGGAACGGAACTGCGGGTGGTTTGCTTTCTTTCCGTGCGGAATCGGAGGTTGCCACTCCAGGCCTCTCCAGCAGCCAGTGGCGAGGAGAAGGTTCTGTGCCGCGATTCCTTCACTCTACGGCTCCACCCGAGGAAGGCAGGAAAGGGAAAGGAAGGGGGAGCGTGCACTGCAGCTCGGTCGACGAGGTGAGGAAGACAAGTGGAATATTTTTGGGGTTCGCAGCGTCCGGCCGTGCGCGTTCGTCTGCCGCAGCCGCACCGAATCCGCTGGGCGGGCCGGGCGGTGCACCGAATCACCGGCGCGCGGATCGATGCCCACGCCGGCGCGGCGCCTTCATGGGGGAGGAAAAGGAAAGGCTGACCGAGCCCAGGACCGAGAAGTTACGGGTTGTCTGGCCCAACAGGAGCGGCATCGGGTTTTGGTCAGCCCTGGGCTGATGGTTGTGGGCTTCTGGCCCAGGAGAATTGAGCCTTGTCGTGCTTACTGCTGCTGGAACAGGAAGTAGGGAACAACTCTATCTATTACCCGTGCGGTGCTACAGGTAACAAAAAAACTATATTAATTATGATGCAAAAAATCTATATTAATTTAAATTTTTTGTATAATAAATATGCAGCCTCTCGAAATGCTCCCTTCACACATGCATGTTTCCTTGTCTCACCCCTCAATATCAGTAGCCCAACGATATCTTCGGGAAAAAATTGACCATAGAAGATATGAGCATAACAAATTAAGAATCTCACAATATACGAGCAAAACGAGATCCCCACGCGACCACGCCGCGCGCGTTCGCTCGCTGGCTGGTTCAGGCCCACACGGCTCTCGGCTGGGCAGGCACCGGAGTCCGACTGAACACGTCACACGATGGGTCGGTGGTGCAAAGCGGAACGCCGAGACCCCACCAACCGTCCGACGTGTCCGTGTCGCGGCGCGCTGACCTGTCCGCCCCGTCCACCATGGCTCGAGCAAACTCCTTCCCGCCTCCCGCCCGCTGCGTGCCGGAGCGTGCCGCGGCGCGCGAGCCCGCGCGCGCCACGCTCCCTCGCCCCCGCATCACACCACGCACGGATGCGCACCAATCGCAGCCCACCGATCGGCCACAAGCGCACCCCACAGACCCTCCTAGCCCGCACGGGATCCCGAACTTTCGTCCACGTAGGACGCCACGCGCGCAGCAGAGCCGTTCCAGGAAGCAACAGGCCGGTTGCGCGTCGGAGACCTCTGCCGTGCCGGCTCCCCCAATCCGCATCGCTCCCCCCGCCGAACCTATTTCTACGCGCACCACCCATTCGTCGCCGGTGACTCGTCTCGGCTCATGCTACTTCTACTTCGGAATTGCCCACCGGTCTCGCCACCCATACACCGGCGCCTCGGATCATCATCAGCTGTCGCAGGAGCTCGCGGGCGGTCCGGTCGGTGGTGCAGCGCGCGATGGCGGCGGCGCCTACCGTGCGGGGCTACGGGCCAGCGTCGCCGTCGTCGTCGGTGGCGCTGCCTCGGCCGCGATCGCGGGCGCCTGCGTCGCTCGTGCCCATGACGACGCGGCGGGCGTCGTCGTCGGTGCGCCTGCGCGCGGCGGTCGCGGACGCGCCCCGCGGCGGCCTGCAGCTCCAGCGGCGGGAGGAGGCGGATGGATTGTCGGGGATCGTGTTCGGCAGAGGAGAGGAGGATGAGGGGTTGGAGAAGGTCGGGGAGGAGAAGGTGGAGGGGTGGATGCGGGAGTCGATCGCGGAGATCGTGCGGCACATCGGCGAGGCGCCGTTCCTGGTGCACCTGTTCAGCAGCGACGACGGCGAGGGCGAGCGCCTGACGGTCCGGCGGGAGCCCGCGGCGCCGGAGAGCTGGCCGGACGTGCGGCGCCGGTGGGGGCCCGGCGGGCAGCGGAGGCCGGACGGGATCATCTTGGTCGAGCAGGTGGCCGCGGACGGCGGCGCCTCCGCCTCGGAGGCGGCGCGGCAGGTGTGGGGGCTGGTGGTGCAGGCGCGCGGCATGGAGTGCGCGTCGTGCTACGTGCTCGACACCTGCCGCGTGCGCTCGTCGGCCGGGTTCTGCACGCACTTCTGCCTCGCGCGGGTGCAGTGCTTCGGCGACCCCGTCGAGCTCCAGCTCCGCAACGCCTGGCTCAACCGCCTCGCCGGCCGCCGATAGCCGCCCGTTGGCCGCTGCTACTACTGATTCTACTACTAATAGTATTCGAATCGATGCGCCAAGGACCAAATGCAATGATGCCTCCTCTTCGCTGGCAAGAACGAGGAAGAGAAGCATGCAGATTGGAAGCAGGGGAGGGGAAAACAGAATGTCAGAATCCATCAAATCTTTTCGTTCAGTTCGGTTTCTCCCTGAATTGGATATCAATTGTACAGATTATTGGTTGTAATTCTTGCTAGCTTTCTTGCTTATTCAATCAAGAAGCGATTCATCGAGGCAAATTACAATTCATTGCCTAATTGCTAGTCCAAATTTTTCAGAGCACCTGATCTATTGCAACCTCTTTGCTTTCCTTGCAAGGCGAGTGACGACATGATTACGATTCCATCGATTTGGATCGCGCCGTAAAGTTCACGGGAACACTCAGCTTTACTAGTTTTTTCCTCCTCTTTTTGACTTGTGTGAGACTTGGTATGACGACAGTATTGGTTCGGTAATTTTCTTGAACATATCTTTTTGACGGTACGATAATGACTTGGAGACATAATCAGTGGCAAGAACGTGGGAATAACAGTACTTGTCGGCCCCATTGGCCATCGCTCTACGAGATCTTTTTGTGGCTCCAGCGTTTGCAGCAGGCAAGCAGCTCGTGGCCTGTTGCCTATCAGTTTCGGCCATTTAACACCATCCCGAATTTGTGATGGCATCAGCATGATCCAAACAATTATGGGATGTTTTTTTTACTCCTTGATGACATGACATTGAAGCTGTCAATGTTGACAGCAAAATCAGCTCTGGTCGCCTGAAGTGCTACCCGATGTACGATGTTAGAACAAGTGCACCAACGAAGTTGCCTTGGAAGCTCTGGTCACGTGTTGCTCTGCACACGTGTGGGATGCATGAACAATGCCTTTGACAGCTGACAGTGTCGTTGCGATGACTTGCTCGCATCCTGAGACTGAGACAATGGAGAAGCCAATTTGACGAACACGCTGAATTTTCTTTCGGCACCTCCCATCAGGCGTCGGTTTAGACCACGAAAAATTAAACTTGGTTACGAAGACCCATCAACTTTATAGACTGATAATTGCAACAACAAAACAAGTCAGCAGACGCCTGAAGCCCTGAACTATTCAACTTTAGGCTTGAGGGTCAACCAGGCAAGCCCTGAACAGGCTGAAGTGCTGAAATATTCAACTTGAGGGTCAACCAGGCAAGGCCTGAACAGGCTGAAGTGCTGAACTATTCAACTGAGGGTCAACCAGGCAAACATTGGCACGCGGGGAACGCCTACGAGGCTACGACGACCGCAATCTCCTCAAGCGAGAAACTGACGCAAGGGCTATTCCAGTTCCTTTTTACTAGCTCTGTCAAAAAAAAAACATGCAACTACGTGTCAGATAAAGTTATTCATATTTGACCAAATTTATAGTGGATAATATTTATATTTATGACTTCAAATTAATTTATTATGAAAATATATTTCATATTTGATCTAATGATATTTACTTGATGTTATAAATATATATATTTTTTACATTAAACAGGAGGGGCGCACCTCTATTGGTGATTTATTAAAAAGAAATTAATAGTGAGTACAAACAAGGGAGGGGGGGGGGGGGGGAGTGAGGGAAGAGGAAATTAAGATACAAAGAAAGAAATGGAAAAAATGAGCCACACTAAGTAGATTAAACAAGGATGTTTAACCATAACTCAATCAAAGGGAAGTAGCTTCTTTTTGCGCAAAGTGGAAGCAACGCAAATTCAGTCTTGAAGGTCCTTTTGGCATCTTGAATTGATGGTTGTTTGTTGTTGAAGATGATCCAATTTCTTGTTTGCCATATTGACCAACACATCAGGATGTGTAACTGTCTTTTGAAGCTTTCCAAGTTCTTAAAGAGATCCACCTGTGGGTTGATTTGTAAGCCCAACCAATTTCAGCAAGTGGAGGCAAAAGGGCAATTGTCGATACGGGACCCACGGAATACCCCACAAGGAAGGGAGAAGACCTAGTCTAACTAGGATTCTTTCCATGTAATCTTAGTAGTAGTAGTATTATTCTGTAATCCTACTAGGGACTCTCATTGTAAACCGACTAGGACTCTGGCCTCCTAACTATATAAAGGAGGACGGAGTTCCTGGAGAAAGAGGAACACAACGCAACACAATACTTTACAATCAATCCAACGCAAAGGCTAACGCCGACTAGACGTAGGGCTATTACTCGATCACGGTCGAGGGCTCGAACCAGGATAAATCAACTGTCTCTTGCGTTTACCGTCGAGTTCTGCATACGCTAAAGCCCGAACAAACTGCCCTGGGTACCCCCGTGGCAGGCTATCGGTGGTGAAACATCGGCAGCTGGCGCGCCATGTAGGGGCTTTTTGGCGAAACTGCATCCGAGAGCTTGACGGACCTAGACAACATGATCTTCTCGACGGGATCAACCTTCATCTTCGGTTCATGGATCTGCGAGGCGGGCAATGATGGCAAGCTCCAAGGCCGTCTCCTCGAAGATTTAGATCACCATGAAAACCTTTCTATTTCGGCGACTACGACAAATCAAATCGCCGGAAGATTCGCGCAACTCGTGATATCTGATCCAACTCAGATTTCGCGGATTTCCGCATCCGACTCAAACTCGGGCTCCGCATCCGAGATAGAATATCTACCAAGTTCTTTCGAGAAACCGAGTTCTTTTTCGATAGGGCTTCGGTACACGGCCTCGGCCTATCAAGAAAACAACTCGGAATATACTCAGAGTCTTTCCAAGAAGTCGGGTTCTTTTCCGTTCGGACTCCACAACATGGCAAAATCTTATCAGGCACGGCCCGAAGGCTCCCTCGATCCGGTGCTTAGAATGCCACTAAAAGGAGCTCAAGAAGGTCTTATACTGACTATAACATCTCAAGACTGCATCGTCCACTGGCCGGGTTCTGTTCCTAAAGACAGCGGTACCCAACTAGTCAGCACGACGACGACGGCAATTCTACCCTACCAAGAAGGAGACTCGATCTGTGACCTTGAAGCCTCTACTAAAATCATCAACAACTCCAACAGTGTGGAAACCAACACCAATAACAGAATGATCCACACATGAGAAGTATTCATGGTTCGCCGTCCTCGATCACCTCTGGTCCCCCAGAAGCACCCGACATCAGGTCATCGGACGAATTCGAGTCCAACATATCACCCTTTATTCAGGGGCACGATGGTGAGACCGAGAGTCAGAGGTAAGCCAGAGAAAGAAGAAACAAATTGAAACAAGGACGCCAACACCATGCTAGGCAGCGCAAGGAAGCTTGAATCAAATATGAGTCAGATCTGGCTGAGTACGACAAGAAAAAATTAGAACAAGAAGTCGAAGAAAGACGTGCGGCGAATGCACCCTACAATAAGATCCGAGAAGCACTAAAGAACTCGGAGCGACATCACTTCCCAGTGAAAAACAGGAACAGCTCCGAGACCTCCTCCAATCAGTAGCCCTAAGAACGCACGACGAAAGGGCCTGCCCAAGACTACCCGCCAGGTCAACATCTCATAGGAAGGAAGATCAAAATCAAAAGAAGTCCGCTTTCGAGAGACTTGGACTAAGCGAAAGTCACAACAGAGAAAGTAGAAGGGACCACAGTCAAAATTTCTGAATCGAACAACCAAGGAAGATCAGAAGTGAAATACCTATTCATACATACCCGCAAAACTACTCTCACCAAAACGACAGTTGGCAGGAAGGAGGTGCTGAATCAGAATACAAGGAAGCCAGAACGCACGATAGATTCCCTTATTTTGCAAAAAGACTCGCTTCAATACGACTGCCTCACAAGTTCAAGCCATCCAACCACTCTAAATATGATGGCAAGACCGAACCAAGGCAGTGGCTCAGAATTTACTCACAGTTGATTGAACTAGCCGGAGGAGACAATGATATCAAGACCTTATTTTTCCTATGGCACTGGAAACCATGCCCCTCCAATGGTTCGACAAATTAAATCCAGGGTCAATCAGAAATTGGAAAGACTTGCAAAGAGTTTTCTGTGGAAATTTCACAGGTATCATTACGCACCCCATCACCCACGCTGAATTAAAAGGACTCAAGCAGAGAGGAGGCGAAACTCTCAGAAATTACTATCGACGATTTGGTGAACTACGTGCTCAAGTACATGACATCACAGAACGGGAAGTAATCGAAGCTTTCTCTCATGGAATTATGGCTAGGTGGCAATTTCAAGACTTCTGTAAAGAGAACCCGAGAAGCAATGAAGAATTCAGACGCACAGTAGAAAAGATGATTACTACAGAGGAGAAGACACGAGAAAGGTTCCCGAACAAAAACAACCAAGACAACCCGGACAAGCGAAATCATCGAAACATCAGACGTCAGGAAAGAAAACGTGGACCAGACAACACCGTGGCGATGGCTAATAAATCAAGGAAGTTTTCCAAACCCAGAGGGTATGATGACATTGAAAACATGCGTTGCATTTTGTATCCTAAAGGAAATCACACCACTGGAAATTGCTACACATTCAACGGGCGATACATGAGAAAAGATAATAAGGTAAACACTAAAGAAGACAATTAGAAAAAAGAAGAAGACAACCACGAAGACAAGGGATTCCAAAAATCCAGGGGGACAATAGCAGTGATCTTCGCTGGGACCTCAGATTCTAGAAGCAAACATCAAGAAAAGCTAGCTCTACGAACCATCATGGCAGCAAAACCGGCTACTCCAAGATATCTCGATTGGTCATAGTATCCAATCCAATTATCAAGAGAAGACCAATAGACTAGCGTAGGAAACGTAGGCCATTACCCACTGGTCCTAGATCCAACTATCGCTGGCATGACTGTCACTAAAGGACTAATCGATGGGGGAGCCGGACTCAACATCATCTTTTCAGAGACGCTAAAGAAGATGGGACTACAACTCGCTGGGATGATTACACCAATGAGCACCCCTTTTTGTGGAATAGTACCCGGCAAGGCAGCTATGCCACTTGGACAAATCACTCTACCGATTACTTTTGACACTCCCTCAAACTACCAAACAGAGTTCATCAAGTTTGAAGTTGCAGACTTTGATTCATCATATCACGCAATCCTCAGGCGCCTAGAACTAGCAAAATTCATGGCAATACCGCATTATCCGTACCTATTACTTAAGATGCCAGGGCCTAATGGTGTCCTTTCCCTTCAAAGTGATTTAAAGCACATTTTTTACTGCGATGTTCAGGCAATTCAAATTGCAGCCAAGGCACATGCCGCCGATGATAGAAAAGAAATAGCCACTATTGCCGCAGAAATGAGCTCAGAAGAACTAGAGATATCGGCTAAAAAGACCAGCATCCTCGCACCACCAAAAGAAGCCGACGTCAAGCAAATTGACCTGGGCACCGGTGATCCCTCCAAAACGACAACCATCAGCGCCCACCTCTTGGCAAAATAGGAACTCGCGCTCACCAACTTTCTTCGAGACAACAAAGATATCTTCGCTTGGAAGCCGGCCGACATGCTAGGTGTCCCAAGAGAGTTGGCTAAGCACAGAATCGATGTCAATGAAGGCTCAAAGCCTGTAAAGCAACGGCTATGACGATTCTCACCCAACAAAAAGGCAGCAATTAAAAAGGAAATCACAAAGCTAATGGTTGCCAGATTCATCAGAGAAATCCTTCATCTAGATTGGCTAGCAAACCGAGTTCTAGTACAAAAAAAGAATACGGACTAGTGGCGCATGTGCGTCGACTACACAGATCTCAACAAGCACTGCCCGAAAGATCTATTCGGGCTACCACGCATTGATCAGATATTTGATTCGATAGCAAGATCTGCCCTACTATCCTTTCTTGATTGCTATTTAGGATATCACCAGATTACATTAAAAGAACAAGACCAGAGCAAGACATCTTTCATCAGTCCGTTCGGCGTCTACTGCTACAAGACCATGTCGTTTGGACTCAAAAATGCTGGTGCCACATACCAAAGAGCTATCCAAACATGCCTTGATGATTAGATTGGCAAAAACATAGAAACATATGTGGATGACGTAGTAGTAAAAACAAAGAACCCAGACACACTAATTGAAGACTTAAAGCAAACCTTTGAAAACCTGAAGAGGTGGAGGTGGAAGTTGAACCCAAGGAAGTGTGTATTCGGAGTTCCTTCAGGACAACTACTAGGATTCTTGGTCAGTCATCGTGGAATCAAAGCCATCGCCATGCAAATTCGAGCCATAACAGAGATGGGCCCTCCTCGGAGTATCAAGGATGTGTAGAAACTAACAGGTTGCATGGCGGCCCTCAATCGTTTCATATCAAGACTCGGCGAAAAAGGGTTTCCTTTCTTTAAACTACTAAAGAAGACAGACAAGTTCGAGTGGACAGAAGAAGCCAACGAAGCTTTCAAAAGACTCAGGACGTACCTCACAACCTCACCCGTTCTCACACCTCCAAAGAAATACGAGGACATGATGCTGTACATTGCGGCAACTTCTATGGTGATCAACACAGCAATAGCCGTAGAAAGAGAAGAAGAAAGGCGCGTATATAAAGTATAATGACCCGTATACTACATCAGCGAAGTACTGTTAGAATAAAAAATCCGGTACCCGCATGTGCAAAAACTACTCTACGCCCTCCTGATCACTTCACGCAAGCTTCGCCACTATTTTAAAAGCCACAAGATTACCATGGTGACAGATTTCCCACTCAGAGACATCCTACACAATTAAGACGCAATAGGGCGCATATCTAAGTGGGCAGTTGAACTTGGTGCTCTCAATATCGATTTCACCCCATGAAAGGCAATCAAATCTCAAGCCCTGGCTAATTTTGTTGCCGAGTGGACAGAGATTCAACAACCTATGTCAAATACCATCCTCGACCATTGGAAAATGTACTTTGGTGGATCACTCAAGCTAGGCAGAGCCGGTGCAGGCGTTCTCTTCATTTCTCTAGACGAAAAACAACTCAAGTATGTCCTTCAGATATTATGGCAAGCTACAAACAATGAAGCAGAATATGAAGCCCTCATCCACGGACTCCGAATAGCAATTACCCTCGGAATCAAGAGATTACTCGTATACGACAATTCGGCAGTAGTCATCAACCAAGTCAACAAAGATTGGGACTGCACCAAAGAAAATATGGGCGCTTACTGCGCTGAAATACAAAAACTCGAAAAACATTTTCAAGGATTGGAAATTCTACATGTCCTGCGCGATTCTAATATTGCAGCAGATGTCCTCGCCAAGCTCGGATCAGACAGGGCAAAGGTCCCACCTGGCATATTCATAGAGGAATTATCAGCTCCCTCTATCAAATAACCCGGTGAGATAACCCCTGAACTCCCAGCAAAAGGCACCCAGATTTTGGTAATCACCACTTCATGGACCCAGGATTTTATTGATTATATCAAAGAGAATAAATTACCAGCAGATAAAGCAGAAGTTACCCGAATTGTTCGTAGAAGCAAGAACTACGTCCTAGTAGGGGACAAGCTGTACAGAAGGGCCGCATCATCAGGAGTACTCCTAAAATGTGTCTCATTTGAAGAAGGCAAAGGGATCTTAGAAAAAATATACTCAGGTTGCTGTGGAAATCATGCCGCTTCAAGAGCACTAGTCGGCAAAGCATTCCGAACCGGATTCTACTGGCCAACCGCTTTGAAAGACGCAGAAGAACTCGCCAGAAAATGCAAAGTTTGTCAAATGTTCGCAAGACAAGCTCATGTACCAGCTCACAATCTGATCTGCATCCCTCCTGCTTGGCCTTTCTCTTGCTGGGGGCTGGATCAAGTAGGACCTCTCAAGAAAGCAAAGGGTGGTTTCGAGTATATCTTTGTAGCAATTGACAAGTTCACCAAGTGGATTGAATACAAACCACTCGCAAAATACAGCGCAGCCAAAGCAGTCGAGTTCATCCAAGACATTATGCACCGCTTTGGCATGCCCAATCGAATCATCACAGATTTGGGTTCTCCCTTTACAGCTACAGAGTTCCAAATTTGGGCATAGGATTATGGTTTCAGCATAGATTACGCATCGGTCACACATCCAGAAGCCAACGGATAGGTAGAAAGGGCTAATGGACTCATACTAGCCGAATTAAAACCAAGATTGTATGAAGAACTAGTGGACTATGGATCCAAGTGGATCGAAGAATTACCCAAAGTAGTATGGGGGCTACGAACTCAAATAAACAGAGCCACCGGATACTCACCTTTTTTCCTAGTTTATGGATCAGAAGCAGTACTACCTGCCGACTTAATCTAGACGTCACCAAGGATAGAACAATACGACGAAGGAGAAGCAGAACACACTCAGAGATTAGAACTCGACGGTACGGAAGAAGTCAGAGTAAATGCTACCCTTCAATCAACCAGATACCTCCAAGGTTTAAGATGCCACTACAACAAGAATACCCAACCTCGATCACTCCAAATCAGAGATCTAGTACTAAGAAGAATACAAAAAACTAACAGACGCCATAAACTACTCAGTCCATGGGAAGGTCCTTTTATTGTCACAAAAGTCACCGGACCAGACACGTACAAGTTGATAACTGAAGATGGAAAAGAAATCAACAATACATGGCACATCAGCCAACTAAGGAAATTCTACGCATGAAGACAACACAAGGAAGAACATAAATACAAGCCACAAGAGATCAACGTTCATGATCAGTAAAGATAGCGTTCCTTGACAACATATGTCTCATTATGGCTTTCCCCCAGTTGTTTTCACTAAGCATGTAAACATTCATGATCAATAAAGATGGTATTCCTCGACAACAGATGTCTTATTACGAATCTTCCCGAGTTGTTTTCACTAAGCATATCGGCTGAGAGCAAAGGAGCTGAAAAGATGCTTGAGCCCGCCGATGAGGGTAGCTAATAAGCTAACACCCGACCCAAAAGGCAAAATGGCTAAAATCATGCCTGAGCATACCGGCTGAGAGCAAAAGAGCTGAAAAGATGCTTGAGCCCACCGATGAGGGTAGCTAATAAGCTAACACCCAATCCAAAAAAGCAAAATGGCTGAAATCACGCCTGAGCATACCGGCTGAGAGCAAAAGAGCTGAAAAGATGCTTGAGCCCATCGATGAGGGTAGCTAATAAGCTAACACTCGATCCAAAAAAGCAAAATGGCTGAAATCACGCCTGAGCATACCGGCTGAGAGCAAAAGAGCTGAAAAGATGCTTGAGCCCGCCAATGAGGGTAGCTAATAAGCTAACACCCGATCCAAAAAAGCAAAATGGCTAAAATTACACCTGAGCATACCGGCTAAGAGCAAAAGAGCAGAAAAGATGTTTGAGCCCGCCGATGAGGGTAGCTAATAAGCTAACACCCGAACCAATCCTAAGATGTTTCTACAACCAAAAGAAAGCCAGACAAGCACTCGACAAGTCAAGAAAGTTTGCCAAGACAACGATCTACAAAAACCGAGTTGTTTACACGGCGCATATGAAAGCCAGACAAGCACTCGACAAATCAAGAAAATTTATCAAGACAACGATCTACAAAAACCGAGTTGATTACACGGCGCATATGGAAGCCAGACAAGCACTCGACAAATGAAGAAAGTTTGTCAAGACAACGAACTACAAATACCGAGTTGTTTATACAGCGCAGTCAAAAGCATGACAAACACTTGACTAAATCAAAGACATCTAGGCAAAGAAGACATCAACAAAAAATAAAGGATCTTCATTCAAAAAGAAGTATAATATCCTTATTATAGAGGCTAGAGTACTAAAGTCAAAATACATCAAGCATCACCATCAGGAGAAGAAATATCAATATCAAGATTATCTACAATCCTCCTAGCCAAATCTTCGACCTTAGGCTCCATCTTTTCAACAGCATCAAGATATTCTTGACTCTCAGCTTCCTCTGCAATCTTGGACAGGGGCATCTCTGGAGCAAGAACTCGGACCTAAGCAAGAACATTTTTGGTACATAGTTGGGCGCATCTCTTCATGAACTCCTGGAAATGGGTCGAAACTTGGGGAATAAACTGAGCCCAAGATTGACCATCATCCGATGGAGTCCGGAGAAGATCGGCTACTGACCGAAATGATTTCCACAAAGAATTCTAGTTCTCAGTAGCCGTCGCCAACTTACCAGTCAAGACTTCAACTATTTTTTGGACCTGCACAAGATCCCTGTTAGCTCCACGCCTAATCAACTTGGCAAGCGTGAGTTCTTCTTCAGCACAAATAATTACCTCTTTAGTCCTGTTGTGACTATTGCGAGTGAGTGTCTTCATTTCCTCAATACCCTCCGAAAGCTTTTGCTTAACAACTCGGAGAGCTAAACCAGGCACCAAAAACAAGTCATCAGAAAAGAAAATTCAAATACAAGAGGAAACAAAAAGAACCTGCAATACCATTGCACTCATTCTTCATGGCCTCCATAGCCGCATCCCTCTGCTTTCCTACCTCAACCACCTAAGCACGGAGAGCTTTCTCCTCCTTTTGGTGCGTTTGACGCTCGGTCTCCATCTTGGCCCGACAGAGATCAAGCTCTATTTTTAGGGCGCTAACATCAGAAGACAAGTTTTTCTCAGCTTCAGACGAGAAAAAGAAGCCAGTATGATTCTGAGAAAAAGACTGAGCAAAAAGAGAAAAAGAAAAACAAGACATAAGAATAAAAGAAAGATGAACATCCAAAGAAAGAACTTCAGAAAAGACTTACCTGGAGTTTTTCACCAAAAGAAGTCACGAAGGTCCCGCAGGCAGCGGTCAGCTCTAACAACCGATGAGTGGCATCGAATTGTTGCACCACATCATCATCCAGACGCTGAACGCCACTAGGAAGAGGAGCAGAGGGAGAAGCCGGCTGAGGCAAAGAAGACAAGACCAGGGCCATACCCTAGGAAGCACTGGCTACCTCCCCAGATGGCTCCACCACCACGGCCACGGTCACCTCCGGGGCCAGCAAATCAGCAGTAGCGGGATCACCAGAGAACCCTATCACCCTCACAGCTGCCTCGCTGACCGCACATTCCGAGTCCAGAGACTCAAAGCGTAGGGGTGCGCCAGAAGACTGAAAAGAAGTCGACTGAGGGTTGAGGGAAGGCGAAGGCCTGCAAAATGATAAAGAAAATCGATGATAAGAATATGAATCAGAGAAGGGGAAAACAGAAGTAGAGAAACATAACCAGGATTCACTCACTTAGCTATCTTCTTCTTCATTAAACCCCTAAGACCAACAGAAGACCTTAGAGGGGGAACTATAGAAGCAAAAATATCGCCGCCACCTTGCAACGGGAGTGGCGTGGTTGGAACCGGAGCTCTAGAAGAACTTGAGGTCGATGACCGCTTACTACAAGAGAATAAAGTCAAAGTCAAAACAAAAAGAAGTGTTCGACAGTAGAAAAATAGGAAAACAACTCACCGACGCGTAACAAGGGCCGCATCATCATCCTCCTCTTCCTCACTCTCAGGCATGGCAACCACAGCGCCATCTAAAAAAGAAGAAAAGTAGTCGGTTAGAGGCAAAAGCAAGCAACAAAAAGACAAAACATATTAATATGCTCACCTAGGAGCACGCTACCTATAACTTGAGTACCTGGACGAGTACTTGATTGACGAGACTTCTTGGCGGCAGACAAACTGAAAGAAGAACAATCTGCTCGCCCCCTTTTTCCGACACTACAGGGAGCTCAAGGAACTGGACGAGGAACATACTCTACATATGTGTCAAGAATGGAGGAAGAAACACCAGGAAACATCGTAGTGGTTTAAAACTTACTAGTTAAAGATGCCCCAGCAAGATTCTCCTTAAGCTCCACAATGGAGGGGCAGTCGTCAAGGGGAATCGGGTCAACAAAGTTACGCCCCAATTCCTATAAAAAGAGTAAAACAACCAGACAAGAAATATTAAGCGAACAGTGGAGACAACAAAGGAAATACAAAAAGTACTAGCATAAGAAAAAACAACTCACAGCAGGAGGCGGGTTGTTAGCACAATACTCATAGACAGTATGCGGGATGATGCTTACTCCCTTCAACATCTTCTGAAGGCGCTCGAGCACCTCCTTACCAGTCAGCTCAAGGGCAGGGACCATACGAGAAGGGTCCTCTGCTCCAGAGTATTCAAAACCATAGTTTTCTCGCTCCTTCAGAGGTTGAACACGGCGGTGAAGAAAACTAGAGATGATACCAAAGCCAGTCAAGCCTCGCTGTTTTAGAGCACATATCCTCTCCAAAAATGGCTTGATCGCCTGGAGCTCATCCACCGTCATGGGATTCTTCTCCCATCGGTCGTTAAGCATGGGACCAAAAGAAGAATGGACAGCAAGAGGAGGGATCATATTGGCGACATAAAACCAGTTGGCATGCCAATCCCTCACAGAATCAACCAAATCATAATCAAAGAATCTACCCTTATGACCCTGATGAAACTGAATTCCGCAGCCACCAAGAACATGGGTGTCATCGCTGCGGGGTTGGGACTTCAGACGGAAGAAGTAACGAAAGAGAGAAAGAGAAGGAGGAATTCCAAGAAAAGTTTCACAAAGATGAACAAAAATAGAAAGATGAAGGACAACATTAGGAGTAAGATGGTTCAGGCTAATCCCAAAATAATTGAGAAAGCGATGAAGAAAAGCAGAGGTAGGAAGGCAAAGACCAGCACGGATAAAGGAGACAAAAAGAACAATCTCACCAGAGCCTAAGGTTGGAACCCGATGTTGGCCTAGAGCTCTCCACTCAACAATCTCCTTGTCCTAGATCAGGCAATCACTGACCAGCTCACGCAACTGATCCTCAGTCGTAGTCAGAGCCGGCCAGACCTTCTGAGTAGCCCTCATGGCCATGAATTCTTGATTTTCAATCATAGAAAGTGATGCCTCCTCGTCTACAAAGGTTGCCTGGGGCTTGCTCGTGGATTTCTTCCTACCCATATACTAGCGAAAGCAATAAAGAACTGAGAAACGACGATGATCAGGTGGCGGCACTCAGAGGACGGCGACAATGGCGATGACGGAGTAAGAACTAGGGTTTCAAGGCAAAAGCAGGGCAGTAAAGAAAAAGAAGAAAGAAGGCCTTTAAATAGATTTTTACAGCAATAAAAATGCGGCCCATTAGGCCCATTTTAACACGGCACATGAACGCAACGATTCATTTCCCAACACAACTGACAAAGCTGAAATGACGGACAACACACTTCTACACAATGGTACAGTTCAACGGGCAGATTTTAGACTTATCCATCCAGCACCAAGGTAGAGTTAACATATTGCTACAAAAAGAACTCATCAACAATGAAGCAACGAAGGGTCACCACACAAGGAACATAAGAACTCAGTTCTTATAGAAAGAACTTGGGAATCTCACAAACAACCAGGACATCAGTAGAAAAAAGAATGACAACCCAGAAAGCAATATTCTTTCCATTATAAATGGCTTCAAAAATTACAAGATTACACATCTTACAAGACCCAATGAACTCGGTACTACGACAAGCAAGGTAGCAAAAAGGAACCCGGACACAACTAGGCTCTAGAACGACTATGTATTCCAAATTGCTACTCGGTAGAACAAACCGCACTCGGCTACACTGTTTTCTTCAAAGGACAGACACAGAACATCCGAGGCGGAAGTTAGCAGCATGGTGGGACAACATGGAACAGGGAAGCCCAGTAGGCATCTGTCTACCCAAGTCCGACATGACACTAGATCTGGCGTTGATCTGCACCAGACAGTCGCATGGCAGGCAAGGGGGATTTACCCAGAACTACTGGATGAAGGAACATATCCCGCATCACAAGACTTCCTCCAACTACCGCAACGTACCTCCTGGTACAATGCCGCTACGAGATTAGTCTACCTCTAGTCTCTATCACAAGACTCCCTCCAGCTACGACAAGATATACAAGAACTACGAGATACGCCCGGGGGCTGCTCTACTTCAGAAACTATCATATTCATGGCTACGAAGATTTCATACCACGCAACAAAATGCTCAATGAATCAAAACAGCACACTAGGAGGGTATTTATAGACCAAAGAAGCGGTGCACATGGACCAGGAGCACCGACTGAACAAACCTAACAAAGGGCATAGTGAAAAGACAGAATTCAATGAAAGAGGACTCAGGCGTGAAGGAACAGTACTCAAGGACAAGCATATTCGAAAGGATATACCAACACTGTACAACTCATGAGCAATCGACATTTACACTCAACCACTACCATACAACCACATCTAACAACAGCAGACTACCAGAAGATATGCCAAGACCCTGCACCTGAGTTCTTTTTGGGTAAAAGAACCCGAATATACGCTCGGGTGCTGCAACAGAAGAGGGTTTTCAGCTCTTTTGAACAACATAAGATTCAAGACCCTCCAGCTCCTTGTTCCAAATAGCAAGAGGCTCAGGGGCTACACTCAGTGAGTGCATTTTTTTTTCCTTGAAAAAAGCGCACATCACCAAGAAGACTTCTTCAAGACAAACCACTTCAAGGACTCACGACAAAAAGAACCCGGACCGAGCTATATCTGAGTTCTTTTTGATAAAGAACCTGAGTATATGCTCGGAAGCCCTTCGACGAAGAATAAGAACAATTTCAAGACAAGACCCTCTAGCTCCTTGTTCCAAATAGCAAGAGGCTTAGGGGCTACACCTAGATGGGAGTACTTTTTCTTCAAAAAGCACACACCACTCAAAGATCCCAAGAAGCGCTACATGGTTTCACTCAAGAAAGCACTCGAACGACGTTTGTTCCTGCTCGGCAAGACCTGAAGGAGCAAGATGAGGCTTCTAGAGCTCAACCATGAAGTGCTCGGAGGCTTGTCGATACGGGACCCATGGGATACCCCACAAGGAAGGGAGAAGACCTAGTCTAACTAGGATTCTTTCCATGTAATCTTAGTAGTAGTAGTATTCTGTAATCCTACTAGGGACTCTAATTGTAAACCGACTAGGACTCTGGCCTCCTGACTATATAAAGGAGGGCGGAGTTCCTGGAGAAAGAGGAACACAACGCAACACAATACTTTACAATCAATCCAACGCAAAGGCTAACGCTGACTGGACGTAGGGCTATTACTCGATCACGGTCGAGGGCCCGAACCAGGATAAATCGACTGTCTCTTGCGTTTACCATCAAGTTCTGCATACGCTGAAGCCCGAACAAACTACCCCAGGTACCCCCGTGGCAAGCTATCGGTGGTGAAACATCGACAGCAATCTATTAGCAAATGGAATAGTGATTCCTCTGCTGATGAGGTGCAAAGAACACAAGTATAATCCTCAAGTTCCATGTTTTTTCTTCTAAGAAGTTCTCTTGTGCTCAGCCTATCAATCAAAATCAGCCAAGCAAATACTTTATGCTTGTTTTGATAGGAGCAGTTCCAAATCCAATTGTAGCTCTGGTGTATGATTTTGTGTTCACTTAAGTGCTTGTATGCTTTTGCAACTGTAAACCTTCCCAAATTCCATATACATGTCCAGTGGTCATTGTTGTCATTGAGAGTTAACTATTGTAGGTCTTGCTGTAATTAAGTCAACTGATCAAAAGCTTGATGTGATAGTGGTAAGTGGAAAAGGTTCAAAATGTTTTCCCATGATTTGGCTTCCGCTAGAATTATTGTCTTTGATTTCACAAATAAAAAAGTTCTGGATAGGTGTGCATTGGGACCTTGTTATTCCATAAGGTTGTCCATAGGAAGCATGACTTAGCATTGTTGATGTTTACCATTGCTAACCCTTTGAATTTGTCTAGTAATTTTAAGATATCTCTCCATCAAAAAGAGCCTTTCTTAGCTAGGGATGGTAAACTACCGGCCTCATAGTAACTCTCCCATACAAGTGAAACCCATGGTAAGTCTTCTCTGCTGAAAAATTTCATCAAGTGCTTTAGGAGCACTGCCTCATTTTGTGTTTTGAGATCTATCACTCCTGGTCCCCCTTCCTATTTTGATTTACAAACATTTGTCCAGGCAGCTTTTGGCTTTTGTCTTGCATTGAGGTCAGCCCCTCTCCATAGACACAATTTTATGAATTTATCAAATTGAGCAATCATTGTGTTATGAAGAGCAAAAGTGCTCATGCAGAAAGTTAGAAAAGCTGAGAAAACTGAGTTGGTCAATTCTACCCTTCCAGCTTGATTGAGAAAAAATGATGTTCTAGCTAGCCTTCTTTCACATCTGCTGACAAGAGGTGAAAAATCAATGACTTTGGGCTTTGTTAATCCAAGAGGCAGGCCTAGATATGTGAAAGGCAACTTGCCTCTCTCACAATTGAAAGTCCTTGCCAGATGGTCAAGTTTACTCTCCTGAATATTGATTGGCACCATGACTGATTTGCTATAGTTCACTTTCAGGCCTGTTGATTCACCAAAAGAGTGTAGCAGGGCCTTTAAAGTGAGGAGTTATCTGCTGCAAGCTTCCATGACTATCAAAGTGTCATCAGCGTATTGGATTATTGGGAAGTCCGATGAACATCTTAGAGGTAAAGGCAGGTAGAGTAAAAGTTGATCTTTGGCTTTGTTAAGGATTGATTGAAGTAGATCTGTTGTAGGGTCAAGATGCCGACTAGAGGGGGGTGAATAGTCATTTCCAAACTTGATCGTGACGGCTAACCGAAACAAATGCGGAATTAAAATAATCGGTGTTGGGTTCATAAACCTAGGGTCCCTCGCGGGCTGGCTTCCCAACAAAGGCCCGCCCAAAGCAGACAACGTGCAACTCATGGGCCGGCCAAGTATCTAAACAAAAGGCCAGAAGGGTGATCCAATCACCGACCAGAAGGTCTGACCGAGGAGGAGCGGCCCCCGTTTTCTGACTCTAGCCCACCTCTCCGACCAGAGCGCTCACTTCGGTCTCCAACCCACCTCTGAATGACCTCTCTGACTAGAAGGCCTAGCCAAAGCACTACTTCTGACTCTGACCCCATGTCTCCGACCGAGGTATGCCAAAACCCTACTCACTACTCTTCTCCATCTGACGCAATCAAAGCCGACTGGGACCAACCGACTGGGGACTCCCGCTCGGTAAGGACTAGGAAACGGACGAAGAAAGTAAGGCAGGACGCACAAGTCAAATCTCAATACCGAGGACCATACTCTGTACACCTGCAGAAATAGTACTCTACAACCTCCCTGGCACAACAGAGCCCAAACAGTGTTGTAGGCGCTGACATTTTCTCCTACAGTATTGTAGGCTCCATTAACTCCCATATGGTGAGACCCCCACATCCCTCTAGGCATCAACAGTGTTGTGCGCGCCTACCATCATCCTATACCCGCCAGCGTGGGCAACAAGGCTCAATAGCATACGTACTCTCTCCCTCTCACTTGTAAGGCCATCCCCTACATCTATAAAAAAGGATGCATTCTCTCCCAACAAGTAAGTCATTCTAGATTCATCAGATCGATCAAGTTCACTAGTACACAACCACAGAATTGCTAGGTTCGAACCACAAGCACACGCTTGAACACTTAGCTCATAGCGGGGCTCCCGTCACTTCCGGCCCTTCTGACCGGACCTCTTGTACCCTCCATCTTTCTCCTTCTTGTTTGTAACCCCACTGCAAACTTCAAGCACCTAGGCTTAGGAATAAAGTCACCGACTGACTCAAACTGGACGTAGGGCACGTTGCTTGAACCAATATAAACCCTGTGTCATTAAGTGCTAGGCAACCTCCGATCACAACATATGGCAAAACTAAAAATATTTACTTGTTGGTCACTTTCTGCACCGATAGTTGACGTCGTCCGTGGGGAAGACGCTGTACGTTCAACACTTTTTGGTCGTCAAATGGCCCACTTTTCTGCCACCTTCACCGTGATAGACTCAAGCGATACGACTCGCTTCGGCTCACTGGAGTTTCCCGCACTCCCACATGTTGGGATGTGGGTTCCACCCGTCTCCAAGCTGTTCCGGGCCTTCCTCTTCGGAAGTTTGGACTTCGTCGCCGATCGGCTCGGCGTACTACACTCCGTGAGGAGGCACTCGTTCTGGCACCCATCGGAGGCGCGTCCTCCTTCGGCTCTAGGATGCGTGATGATTTCAACAATGAGGCATCTGCGCTTTATTCCAAGCAAACTCTCTGCTCAAACCCCGTTGTAAGTAATGTACATGCTGTTATCTACTTACTATTCTCTATTTTCTGCCAATTACCTAGAGGGGCCCCGTTGTCCCCGTTGCGAACACCATACGATCGATTCTCCTATGGCCTCACATCTCCCATGGACGCGTACGCCTAGGGGCTCTGAAGGATGCTGGCGCTGCCCCCTCTCATGTCCAAATTCGTGGGGATGGTGAGCTATGCTCCCACCTATTTCCTTGACCTCATGGATGACGATGTTGAGAGTGACGGCTCCAGCATCGGCAATGTGGCGCTGAGCCACCGTCCATCCTGGGAGTACACTATGGCAAACACTCCGGGACAGCCATCGGTGGTAACGGAGTCCTTGTAGACTCATGCCCCTCCAGACCCTCATGCGGAGACCCCCGAGCTCACACGGGAGCACGGCGAGGAACTATGACAACAGTGGCTGCACCAGCCACCGACTGCGCTAGCGCGCTCGATGCACCACACTATGCCCCGTGCGCACAAACTAGCGAGCGGCACCCGGGGTCGCACCCGTTGGGTTCAGCGCAACACCATGGATGGGGGAACGATCCCCCACAGTTTGTTCGGGCCAATCAGAACATCGCCGCTACGACAATCCTTCTACGCAGCCTTCCCGAGCCGAACAACCCTCAGGAACAGGCGATCCACTGAAACCTCCGGGCACTAGTGGAGACCGCCATCGTTCAATACGTGGAGAGCTCTGTATTGCGACACCGACTCATGGCCTCTCTCCCCACTAGGGGAATGGCTCCACCCGCTCACCACTACAACCGCCAAGCGTGGCATAGGAGGCCGCACCTACGCCTCATCTTGACTTGATGACCGCTCTGCACCGACTGCCTATACATGAGCGGCTCGGGCCGAACTGAGACGCTCGCAGCGGCGACCGGAGTCCCAGCCCGGATGGCCTGGGACCATGTGCCTTTGACCAACGCATCAAGCGAGTGCCGCTCCCGCAATGCTCCAATGGAGGCCGAGGCAAAGGCAAGGCCAAGCGCCATGATCCGGACGAGGGTCCCTCCATGCAGAGGGGAAAAAGAACAAAAAAGATCACCGCCGACCGGCCAACTCCACGTTGGTCGCCACGGCTGATCACATGGGCAAGCAGCCCCAGCAGAACCTTCTAGGCCACTTCCACGAGCTCATGGAGAGCCCATGCACCAACCACGCCTACCCCGTCAAACACCTCTACAAGGACTATGAGCTCCTCAAGCGCCTTCTACGACAGGTCAACGGGCCAAAGGCAGAAAAAGGCGAAGAAGCAGCGGCCAAGAAAGGGGGCGTAGCGGACAAGGATCCAGACGACTGAAGGTTGAAGTGATCTGACCGGACGTCTACCGACTGAAGGATGACAATGACGACATTCTAACCAAACTCTTGGAACAGCTATGTCATTTTTCTTCCCATAAAATTCAATCTTACCATTGTTTACTTAGTGTTTGCTCCTATAAGAGCACACCAACCCAAACACTTTTTGGCCCGGGTTGCCCAGGGCTCCACGAGGGTGCACTACTACCTCTCTTTTTCATTTACTATCATGTGGTGAAACTCCTTCCTACCTGAACAAAAGGGTAGTTCGTTCCTTTAAATTGCCTTACGTAGCTTTGCTTTAAAATATTCCGATCGATCACACCTCACATTTACCTACGGTTACGAGCAGCTGAGCCTCGCGGGCCATGCCCTAGGCTCCTAAGGTTGCAGCCTACAAGATGAACGGGCAAGTACGAGAAAGAAAGAATAAAAAACAAAATTATGCTAAGGAAAAACTAAGGAACGAAAGGGACAAGCTTCCCCGAACGGAGTGACTCCATCACAAAAAACAAAACCGATTGTAGTCATTGAGTACACAAGAACATTTACACGGGGGCTCCCCCACGAACTTAAACTTTTTACATCTACTAAACCACTTATACTTTATAAGCTATTGGGGCGGCTCGGTGGCATCTACTGTCGGTACGACCGGTGAAGGCGCGGGCTGCTCACTCCTCGGCGGGACCACATTCGGCTCGGCTGAAGGCGGGACGATGTCCACTTCTGACCCAGGCTCTGTGCCGTCCACAGGCTAGGCAACGTCCTCCCAACGCATGCTTCTAGCCATGTCTTCATGGTGGACATCCATCACCCACTGCGTAGAGACTTGCTCTGCCACCAACCTTACATGCAGCAGCAAGCTCTCCCTGACCGATTGGATATCCTCGGTGCTCAAGCCATCGGCATACCCACTGCAGATAGTGGTGAAGTCTAGGTTTGGGTGGTATGTCGCCACCGAAGTCAACACCCCCGACGCTCCATAGAATAGCCCGCTTGTGATAAGGGCCCGGACCTCATCCGGGACCTTTGCCAGCTGGACTGCGGGCACGCTAGTACTTGGCGCCGACCCAAAGACCTCTGAGACAACAAGCTAGGCAACATTGTAGATCTAGTCAAGCTCCCCCTCAAGAGCACATCACTCTTCAAGGGACTTGGCCAGCTCCTCTGCATTCCGGCCAAAAGTCACCTTGACCGTCTCCAGGTCCTGCTCCAATGACTTCACCTTTCCACCCAGCTCTAGAAGAAGGGCGACAAGCTTAGAAACAGGCTAAAGGAAGAAACCAACACGACAAAAAATAGAAAGGGTACGTATCGAGGTAGAAGTTCTCAAGGGTGGAGAATTCCTCCACCTACCAGGCCACCTGCTCACACAGCTGGCCGCTCGACTCCTCCATCCCCATCACCCGACCCCAAAGCGTGAGCACTTCCCAGTCTACCTCTGACCGGGCCTTCTGCTCTAACTTCGGTGCCTTTCACGCTGACTCTAGGGTGTTCTGCTCTGACACCAAGGTGCTCCACTCCAACTCAAGGGTCTCTAGGGATTTTTGGAGCACCGCCTCGATGTCCGCTAGGGATTTTCGCAACCCTACCTCTGTCTCCGCCTGGCGGGCCTTCGCTGCCTCAAGCCCCCGCTCAGTGGTGGTTGCCCGCTCTACTGCACGCTGCTCCTCCGCCCGCACCATAGTCACCTCAGCCACCCGGTCCTAGGACTCGCGGTGGGTGGACTCTAGCTGACGCTCAAGCTCAGCCACCTAGGCATGCTCCATCCAGAAGAAGCAAAACTTGTGGGATGACATCTCTTTTAGACCCTACGAAGATGAAAAGCAAGCATGCTGAGGCAACCAACAAGAGACTTAGAGGTCAAGGACAAATACGGGAAATTGACCTCTGTGGCGAGCTGCAGGTCAACCTTGACTAACTCTTGGGTGGACTTAACCCACTCCTGGGCGTCCTTGAGCATCACCGATAGGTTGGCGAGTTCAAACTCCATGGCAAGTCCTTTCCCCCCAAGGATGTTCCAGAGCTAACACTCCTAGGAATCCCAAAGGACGAACCGCACCTTTGCCAGGTCCTTGGGGTAGGGCCACTCTAGGTCACCCTTAGGAAGGCCTAGCCTCTGACTAAACCACCGCTAGCTCCCACGATGACACCAACATCTCCACCATGTCATTCGTCTCGTCGTCGGATGGGATCTCCACCACCTCGGTTGCGTGGGCCACCACCGGGCATTCTGACTCCATCTCGGCCGCGTCTCTCCCCGATGCCTGTAGCTCCGACCATGAGGGTGAGCCATGTAGCCCTCCACCTAGCGAGGCAAGGAGCTCGGTCTCCCTCTCCTCTTCCACCGTAGCTGGTGGAGGAGGGGCCATGAGAGTTACCTCCGACACGACCTCCACCATCACTACCGGGGTCGCCGCCAATGCCGCCGCCGCCGCTGCCGCTGCCACCATACTAGCAACTAACCTAGGGGGCACCACCCCTAGAAGGGAAGGGTTCGCCGCCACCACCTTGTTCCCCCACCGCTCGCCACGACGCGCTGTAGGATGGGCCTCCAAACCTCCTATACGAGAGTTGGGGCGATGCTCAACCCCATCATCGCCCAGATGTTGACAAAAAGGTATAGGTAAGTCATACTCTAAAAAGACTCAATAGCAAAAGATTGAAAAGAAACAAAGAAAAACATACCCGGAGGTAAGCGGCATGACTCTGATGCCAAGACCCGATGTCGATGGGCCTGTAGGGCAAGGGCCGCTCCTAGGCTGCGACCCACGCCCCCTCACTTCGGTCGGGGGTGGAGTCGTCCCAACCGGCTCTTGCCTGGCCTATGGGTCACCGTGACCCTCAGCTCAGGACGCCCCGATTGGAGCAGCAAATGGGACATCCTCCGACTGCGACTCACGCGCTAGCACCGGCCCCGGTGACGCACGTGTGCAATCTTGCTCCTCGGACCACCTGGCTTTCTCAGCCGCGTTCACGGCAGGTGGGGACGAGACCGGTGATGCCACCAAGGGGCGCGGTGACCGCGTCCGCTTCACCTCCTGTTCACCGACGGCGTCCGCGCTCACCGCACGCTTCCTCGGCACGAGAACCACCGCGCACCTCTTCGCCTCTTGCTCATCACCAGTGGACATCGCCGTAGGGTCACGACGCTCCGCCAAGGTCACAATGACTTCCCGGCTTTCCTCCTCCTCGAAGAAAACCATGTTATCCACATTTGTGGGACCCTCCGACTTGAGCTCGGACTTGACATCGCTCTTATTTTCCCTAGCCTTCACACACTGAGCAATCTCCTTCTTATACTTCTGCTGAGCCACCTTGGCTTTCTTTTTCTTCCTGGCATCCGCCACCTCCTTCTGGGCGACCTACCGCGCCGTGCCCTCTGGCCCCTTCGGAAGGTGCGACCAGGACCTATAAGCATCAAGCCCCTACGTAATAGGCGACTCAAGATAAAAAAATAGGAGCAAACCAGTTTGGACACCACTGAGGCATTGAGAGTTATGGGCTTTCCATCGACCTTCTCTTTGGGCTTCAGCTGCAGCACCCAGTCGAGGCGACTCCAAACCTCATCATCCAGTAGCTCCTCCGGCGACACACAATCTTGGTCCGACGGGCCGCCGTACCTCCACATCGGCCACGACCTCTCCGCCAATGGAGCAACCCAGCCATGGTAGAGGGTGTGGAACACCCACACCCCATCAAGGCCACGCTGCATGAGCTTCCAGAGCTCCTCCTTGATGATCTCCACCTTCTTCTTCTCTCGACAGGAATAGCCCCACGACCAACTATCCTGCCTCTCTGGCCTCTCATCGGTAAATGCCGGGAACGGCGCCTCCAACGGATTCCTAATATAAAACCACTCTCTGTGCCACCCCCGGCTGGAGTCACAGGGGATGTACGTGGGATACGAGCCTCCCGCGCTTGGTTTCCTCTATAGGGCGAAACCCCCCACCGGTGCGGCCTTGGGCAGATTCCCCACCGGCAAAGCTCGCCTAGAGAACAGCCACCGAAAGAAGTCTATGTGCGGCTCCATCCCAAGGAAGGCCTCGCAGACGGTAATGAAGCCGGGGATGTGCAGCACCCCCATCGGATTGAGGTGATGTAGCTCCAGACCCCACTCATTGAGGAGTCCATGCAGAAACTAGTGCGTAGGGTATCCTAACCCGTGCTCATAGAAGCTGAGAAAGGAAACCACCTCATCGGGCCGAGGTTGTGGAAACTCCTCCCTCCTAGGAGACCTCTAGTGCGCCACTTTCTTCGGTGGTAGAAACCCCTTCACGACGAAGGCCTTCAACACCGACTCCCTCATGGTGGATGACCTCCAGTTCGACATCTCGCTCTAGGTTTGTAAAAGGATTTGTGAGTTTTTTCCTCTCCCTTGCTCTCTCCCTTTTCTTTCCTAGGAACCACCGTGGCTCTCAAAGGCGCTCTCGGCAAGAAGGAAAATGAGAGGAGGAGGCAGATGGGGAATAGGTGAAAGAACAGGGCGAAAACCTTCTCCCTTCTCCTACTTAAGGAAAAGGGTGCAACAGTTGGGGAAGGCACGCCGATCGAGAAAGTCAAAATGGCAGAGCGAAAACCCCTCTCTCTTTCCCATTTAATGCAGATGGGACACACCCTGACCGATGAGACGCGTCCTACCTGACGAAACGGCGCTTAATCAGATGAGATGTGGCCTGGGCATGGCCCACCACTACCACACGCCAACCACTACCACATGTTGAGAACAAGAACCAAAGCACCACCGCACAAGGGTAGCTCTCCGCATCCCCAGGCGAGACTTGGAAAAACCCGAAATAGGATCTCCACTAGGGGAGACCATCGGGCTTCCTAAGTCGATCGAACGACTCAGGATAACACCGAGAGACATGTAAGGAGCAAAGGGACACCCTATGTAGGCCATACCGACTCTGTCACGAACGATGAGCACGGTTCCCGGTCAGACATTTCTGAATGAAGCTCTTCAAACCCTGTCACTCGAGTCATCAAGGTAACACTATCAACCCCCACTATTTCTTTATAATCATTTCATACATCCATACACACATTCATTCCATACGCCCATGCCCCTAGACAATTTGGGCCCTAAACCACCTAGGGGCTCGGGAACTAAGCATCGCACATGCAGCAAAATGCATCACAACGCTCCATGTTGCGTTATGAAGCGGTAGTTGCCTCATTCAACATGAGCAACAACCGACCAGGGTTCGAAGGCCAGCCCACGAAGGGCTTGAGGCCGCCCCACATCAAACAGAGCCAGGGGAGAAAACACAGATGAGCCCTATGTGGCCCTCATCCAGTCTGCCCCAAAGCAGACTGGGTCATCTCAACCTTCTCGTTCGATCCTAAATATCTACCAAGCCCACAGAATCTCCATCGAGGGGAGACCGTCAGGCCACCTGAGTTTGTCTTCGGAATGACCTAGGCATCTGTCGGGTTGCAGGTAAAGGAGCAGTGGAATGTCACAAAGAGTGCTATGCCGACCCCATCATGAACGACGGACCCAGATTCCACTCGATCATACCCGTTAGCGAACTCACTGAGCATGTCACTCGAGCCTGAGTAATAGGGACAAGGGACAAAACTCAGCCCCTTCGGTTGTGAGAAACCGAGGATGGGGTAACGCACACAACTCAAACCAACCCCTACCAAAAGCCCAACAGGGCTTGGGGGCTCAAGGCACACCAAAAACCTAGGTCTGTGACCTCGAACTCGCCCCATCCACTCGGCTACGCTTCTACTGCACACCAAACGCCTAGGTCTATGACCCTAAACTCGCCCCATCCCTCGGCTATGCTTCGACTGCACACCAAACGCCTAGGTCTGTGACCCCAAACTCGCCCCATCAGGATCCATGAGCTCCAGCTCGCCCGATCCCTAAACTAACGGATTAACTACCTCGGCTGTGTGGGCTGCACTGAGGCTAGGATCCATGACTCTAACTCGCCCGATCCCATGGCATGCACCGACGCTAGGACCCATGAGCTCCGTCTTGTCAGATCCCTAAACTAACTGTCTCGCCCAATCCCACGGTGTGCACCGACGCCAGAATCCATGAGCTCTACCTCGCCCGATCCAAAAACTAAAATGCTTTAGCTACGCAATGACACCATGGTTGATGACTCTGTCTTGACTAAAAAACACGCACACATGCCCGCTAACAAACACCCCCCAGACGATTCTGTCCGAATCGCTCAGGGGCTCGGGGGCAACACCCACGGGTGTGCTCACGCGCACCCGCTGATGAAACGGAAACCTCCCCTGCTGGCAACACTAAAAATCCCCCAAACAATTCTGCCCGAATTGTCCAGAGGCTTGGGGGCTAGACCCATAGGTGAGCTCACGCGCACCCACCGTCAAGACAAAAATCCCCCAGACAATTCTGCCCGAATCGCCCGGGGGCTCGGGGGCTCCTGTCGGGTTCATAAACTTGGGGTCCCTCGTGGGCTAGCTTCCCAACAAAGGCCTGGCCCAAGCAGACAACGCACAACTCATGGACCAGCCCAAGTATCTAAACAAAAGGCCAGAAGAGCGATCCAATCACCGACCGAAAGGTCTGGCCAAGGAGAAGCGGCGCCTATTTTCTGACTCTGGCCCACCTCTCCGACCGGAGCGCTCACTTTGGTCTCTAGCCCACCTCCAGGCGACCTCTCTGACTAGAAGGCCTAGCCAAAGCACTACTTCTGACTCTGACCCCATGTCTCCAATCGGGGTATGCTAAAACCCTGCTCACTGCTCTTGTCCGACTGACGCAATCAGAGCCCACTAGGACCAACCGACCGAGGATGCCCGCTCGGTAAGGACCAAGAAATGGATAGAGAAAGTAAGGCAGAGCGCACAAGTCAAATCTCAATACCGGGGACCATACTCTGTACACCTATAGAAACAGTACTCTACAACCTCCCTAGCACAACAGAGCCCAAACAGGGTTGTAGGCACTGACATTTTTTCCTATAGTATTGTGGGCACCATTAACTCCCATATGGTGAGGCCCCCCACATGCCTCTGGGCATCGATAGTGTTGTGGGCGCTGGCTTTTACCGTACTGGACGAACATGGTAAAACCCCTTGCATGCCTCTAGGTATCAACAGTGTGGCAGGCGCCGACGTCTGCCATACCTAAAGAAGACAACACCACCTCCCACGTGCATCTGACATTCAACAGTATTGTGGGTGCCTACCATCATCCTGTACCCACCGGCGTGGGCAACAAGGCTCAGTAGCATACGTACTCTCTCCCTCTCACTTGTAAGGCCATCTGAAAGTGCATCTAGCCCTGCAGTGGGTTTTGGTTGATTGAATGGCAACATGATTAAAGGTCTAACATGTTTGCTAAGTGTGGACAAGTAATAGGTTATCTCACATGTACTTAATGAAAGCCAAAATGATGTGTTGTTTTATAAACAATCTAGTTTAAGCACAAGACAACAATGCAAATGGAATTCATACAAAGGCTTATTTATTTTGGGACTTCCATATACTATGTGAAAACAAGCTCGTAAGAATTAATTAATGAGACATGAGGGATTGCATATGGAATGGTCTCATATTTGAAGCTTGCTAAATTAAAATGAAAAAGATAACAATACAAATGAATTGATGATTCAACACAAGATGTGACTTGATGGCTTGAGATGGTGAAGATAGTAAGGAAAGGCTTCGAGGAACTAAGCAAGGGTGAAGGGCAAGTGATGGCTTGGTGGCTGAAGAACCTAGCTAGGGTGAAGAAGGAAGTACTTGCATTTAGATGAGGTACTAATCAAGCTATGATGGTCATGTTAATGCAGAGGGTCAAATCACTAGAACACAGAAGTGGTAGCTTAGTTCTATGCCACCCTGTATGTTGAGGAGGATGTGAGGCGTATGCACTGGATGCTAGAGGGCCAGTGGTATAGTGTGGATTATGATGCTTTTGTCGCCCTGCTTGGTTTTTTAGAGGAGGATCTTTAGAGGGACAGGATCCATATAGAGCAGGTACTTCCTCCAGAGCAGCTGGCCTACATATACCCACCAGAGGGTGAGAGAGGAGCAGTGGGGAAGGTTCTAGGTCTTCACCCTACTTACAGATACCTAGATAGGATGTTTATTAAGACCATTGATTGCAAGGGTGGAGCTAAGGGAAACATTACAGATTACTCTAGGAACCTGCTCCATAGGATGACAACTGATGCATGACCTTTTAGCGTCTTTGATTTCATATGGTGCGAGATCAGGAGTATCGGTGAGAGGCCCCTCAAGGGCTGTGGTTTTGCTCCCTACATCATGCACATCATTGAGCAGGTCACAGGGCACACCTTTGAGTATGACAAGGTACATAAGGCCCTGAAGATTGTTGTAGACTTGCCTGAGGTTGGGGTACCTCCAGCAGCACTAGAGGCAGATGCACCTATAGGTGGTGCAGCAGCAGGATGAGCTTCCCCTCTACCACATGCTCCTTCACATTCTTCTTCACGTCACTGCAGTCCTCCTTCTCCTATTTGTAAGATGTTCAGTGCTATCTTTGGGATGTGCAAGGACATACGGACCTGTCAGCAGAAGGAGAGGGAGGCTAGGAGGAAGGATACTCAGACTTTGAAGCAGATTGCTTCTAGACTTGAGCTTGATCCTCCTAGGTCTCTACTATTAGATGAGGCAGCTAGTGAGCCAGAGACTGAGGCATAGCAGCAGGGCAGGTACGACATAGAGTTTGCTGAGTTCCTTTAGTGACAGCAGCAGTAGGCTCCAGAGCACCCTGACACTTTACCACTACAGGCTCAAATGCCCACTCACTCTCAGCCATGTCCTAGTGCTGCAGACGAGTATGCTTTAGACTGGTGGAGTGGCCTTATGGGTAGTTTCTATTACCCGTCTGGTGCTGGTGGTTCTCATCCAACTGGTGCTACATGCTCAGATGATGAGGATGCTGGTAGAGATGAAGATGATGATGAGTGATCACAGCTTTCATAGACAGCTTGCAGCCCCTTTGTCCTTAGTATGTCATTATTGGACCTTTGTGGTGATAGATGACAAAGGGGGAGAGAGACTGATTAAAGCTTCAATATATTTGTTTCATTTGCTTATCTTTGTACCTGAAGATATGTAATGCAGGCTGTAGTTTTTCTTTTTGAGCTTCATTGATGTATCTTGAGTTTGAGATAGATTGCATCATATGAGAGATGAGACTTACTTATGCTTTATCTATGTATCTCTTGAGACATAATCTTCATTTATATATTAGTGGCTTGTGGACTTGAGAAAATGTGTAATGAGTGCTATGTGTGACATGCATGTGTTATATTTATTTTCATAAGGACTATGCATGCTAGAATGAAAATATTTGATGTGATGTCTTTATATTTATTTTTGTGTGATATATCTTGTCATATGCATCACGGTTTTACTTTGTCACACACACATGCACCCCACGGATGCAATGATTTAGGGGGAGTCTCCTATATGTTTTAGTATGTGCAATTAACATTTGAGGTCATTTTGTGAATTCTAATCATAAGCACATATTAAGGGGGAGCCTCTCATAAATCATTGAACCCAAAAGCTTAAATATTTATATTCTTTTGTAAGCTTTAATCAAGTTGTCATCAATCACCAAAAAGGGGGAGATTGAAAGTGCATCTAGCCCTTTAGTGGGTTTTGGTTGATTGAATGACAACGTGATTAAAGATCTAACCCGTTTGCTAAGTGTGGATAGGTAATAAGTTATTTCACAGGTACTTAATGAAAGCCAAAATGATGTGTTGTTTTATAAACAATCTAGTTTAAGCACAAGACAACAATGTAAATGGAATTCATGCAAAGGCTTATTTATTTTGGGACTTCCATATACTATGTGAAAGCAAGCTCGTAAGAATTAATTAATGAGACATGAGGGATTGCATATGGAATGGTCTCATATTTGAAGCTTGCTAAATTGAAATGAAAAAGATAACAATACAAATGAATTGATGATTCAACACAAGATGTGACTTGATGGCTTGAGATGGTGAAGATAGTAAGGAAAGGCTTCGAGGAACTAAGCAAGGGTGAAGGGCAAGTGATGGCTTGGTGGCTGAAGAACCTAGCTAGGGTGAAGAAGGAAGTACTTGCATTTAGATGAGGTACTAATCAAGCTATGATGGTCATGTTAATGCAGAGGGTCAAATCACTAGAACACAGAAGTGGTAGCTTAGTTCTATGCCACCCTGTATGTTGAGGAGGATGTGAGGCGTATGCACTGGATGCTAGAGGGCCAGTGGTATAGTGTGGATTATGATGCTTTTGTCGCCCTGCTTGGTTTTTTAGAGGAGGATCTTTAGAGGGACAGGATCCATATAGAGCAGGTACTTCCTCCAGAACAGCTGGCCTACATATACCCACCAGAGGGTGAGAGAGGAGCAGTGGGGAAGGTTCTAGGTCTTCACCCTACTTACAGATACCTAGATAGGATGTTTATTAAGACCATTGATTGCAAGGGTGGAGCTAAGGGAAACATTACAGATTACTCTAGGAACCTGCTCCATAGGATGACAACTGATGCATGACCTTTTAGCGTCTTTGATTTCATATGGTGCGAGATCAGGAGTATCGGTGAGAGGCCCCTCAAGGGCTGTGGTTTTGCTCCCTACATCATGCACATCATTGAGCAGGTCACAGGGCACACCTTTGAGTATGACAAGGTACATAAGGCCCTGAAGATTGTTGTAGACTTGCCTGAGGTTGGGGTACCTCCAGCAGCACTAGAGGCAGATGCACCTATAGGTGGTGCAGCAGCAGGATGAGCTTCCCCTCTACCACATGCTCCTTCACATTCTTCTTCACGTCACTGCAGTCCTCCTTCTCCTATTTGTAAGATGTTCAGTGCTATCTTTGGGATGTGCAAGGACATACGGACCTGTCAGCAGAAGGAGAGGGAGGCTAGGAGGAAGGATACTCAGACTTTGAAGCAGATTGCTTCTAGACTTGAGCTTGATCCTCCTAGGTCTCTACTATTAGATGAGGCAGCTAGTGAGCCAGAGACTGAGGCATAGCAGCAGGGCAGGTACGACATAGAGTTTGCTGAGTTCCTTTAGTGACAGCAGCAGTAGGCTCCAGAGCACCCTGACACTTTACCACTACAGGCTCAAATGCCCACTCACTCTCAGCCATGTCCTAGTGCTGCAGACGAGTATGCTTTAGACTGGTGGAGTGGCCTTATGGGTAGTTTCTATTACCCGTCTGGTGCTGGTGGTTCTCATCCAACTGGTGCTACATGCTCAGATGATGAGGATGCTGGTAGAGATGAAGATGATGATGAGTGATCACAGCTTTCATAGACAGCTTGCAGCCCCTTTGTCCTTAGTATGTCATTATTGGACCTTTGTGGTGATAGATGACAAAGGGGGAGAGAGACTGATTAAAGCTTCAATATATTTGTTTCATTTGCTTATCTTTGTACCTGAAGATATGTAATGCAGGCTGTAGTTTTTCTTTTTGAGCTTCATTGATGTATCTTGAGTTTGAGATAGATTGCATCATATGAGAGATGAGACTTACTTATGCTTTATCTATGTATCTCTTGAGACATAATCTTCATTTATATATTAGTGGCTTGTGGACTTGAGAAAATGTGTAATGAGTGCTATGTGTGACATGCATGTGTTATATTTATTTTCATAAGGACTATGCATGCTAGAATGAAAATATTTGATGTGATGTCTTTATATTTATTTTTGTGTGATATATCTTGTCATATGCATCACGGTTTTACTTTGTCACACACACATGCACCCCACGGATGCAATGATTTAGGGGGAGTCTCCTATATGTTTTAGTATGTGCAATTAACATTTGAGGTCATTTTGTGAATTCTAATCATAAGCACATATTAAGGGGGAGCCTCTCATAAATCATTGAACCCAAAAGCTTAAATATTTATATTCTTTTGTAAGCTTTAATCAAGTTGTCATCAATCACCAAAAAGGGGGAGATTGAAAGTGCATCTAGCCCTTTAGTGGGTTTTGGTTGATTGAATGACAACGTGATTAAAGATCTAACCCGTTTGCTAAGTGTGGATAGGTAATAAGTTATTTCACAGGTACTTAATGAAAGCCAAAATGATGTGTTGTTTTATAAACAATCTAGTTTAAGCACAAGACAACAATGTAAATGGAATTCATGCAAAGGCTTATTTATTTTGGGACTTCCATATACTATGTGAAAGCAAGCTCGTAAGAATTAATTAATGAGACATGAGGGATTGCATATGGAATGGTCTCATATTTGAAGCTTGCTAAATTGAAATGAAAAAGATAACAATACAAATGAATTGATGATTCAACACAAGATGTGACTTGATGGCTTGAGATGGTGAAGATAGCAAGGAAAGGCTTCGAGGAACTAAGCAAGGGTGAAGGGCAAGCGATGGCTTTGCGGCCAAAGAACCTAGCTAGGGTGAAGAAGGAAGTACTTGCATTTAGTTGAGGTACTAATCAAGCTATGATGGTCATGTTAATGCGGAGGGTCAAATCACTATTGGAGTGTTTGATGGAAGTGACTTGATGTATTTGGGATTATTCAAATTTGATGAATGGAATCAAGTCACATGCTCAAGATGGCTATGCTCAAGTGAAAAGATCAATATCAACATGTTGGCACCCTCACTTGATGAAGAATGGAATACACGGCTTTGGTTGAAAGAGATCAACTCAAAAGGTTTAAATTCGTTATACTTTTAAATTTGAGTTAATAGGAATGCCGTACTATTAAGAGGGATGCATCATGTTGATAGATAATGTTTCATAAGTGCTCAAGCCAACCCATGTGAGTTTTGAGTATTTGAGAGACAAAAAAGCTAACATGTGTTTTGCTGATCTGGCAATACCAATACCGGATGTGTCTTGTATATGCCTAGCCACGATAAAATTCTTGTTTTCTCGGGTTGGTTCATCAGGAGTTTCGACGTGAGTCAGAAGTTCCGACGGTCAGGAGTTCTGGCAATGGTCGGGAGTTCTGATGTCTCGCGCTTAACTAATTTAGATGATTCACTGTCCTAGTCATACCGAACGTGTTCGGTATGGACGACCAGAGGCCAATGGCTAGTTTTCGAAATGCCTTGAGGGTCGGGAGATCCAACGTGAGTCGAGAGTTTCGACGGTCGGAAGTTCCGGCATGCGTCGGGAGTTTCGACACCTCACAAACTTCAACTCAGTTACCTAGTTTTCAAATATGCCGAGGGTCAGGGGTTCCGCCATGAGTCGAGAGTTTCAACGGTCGGGAGTTTCGACATTCATCGAGAGTTCCGACCCCTCACATTGTCACTGTAACTTAGTTACCGTTGGCGTAGTGTGAGTCATACCGGATGTATCCGGTATGCCCGGTATGGCAACGGCTATAAAACGGCTAGTTTTTCCAAGGGGGCTATAAATACCCCCTGCCTCCACCTTTGGAGGCTGCTGATTCTGCTAATACACACACATGTTTTTTAGCCTTGCCAACTCTCCCAACCCTCTCTTAGTGAGTGTTTGATCAAATTTGCCAAATCAAATTGTGGGTTGAGTGAAATTCAAAAAGAGAGCAATCCAATCACTTGAGCACTTGTGCATATTATCAATCTTGTGATTTGCATTTGTTACTCTTGGACTCTTCGGTCCTAGACGGTTAGGCGTTGCCGGAGAGCACCCAAGAGATTGTGGTGTGCCTCAGAAAGTTTGTAATGGTCGATTCTGCTGCCTTGGAATCAACTAGTGGAAGGAGGAAAACGAGTTGGAAAAGACTCCGGCTAGAGTGACCTTCATGGTACCCTCTAGGGCTGACCTTCGCTGGGTCGCCCGTAGCCCCCTCAATGGAGAGTAGGACTCAAACGAGTCCGAACTTCGGTAAAACAAATATCGTGTCTCAATTCACATTTCATTTGATATTTGTGTTGCTCTAGCTCTTGTGCAGGTTCTCTATGTATATTGTCATCTCTAGTAGGTGCCTATAGTTTGGTTTAAAGATAGAAATTGAAAGGAGCAAGTTCGAGGTTGATATGCAGAAATCGTGTATACCGGACACGTCCGGTATTAGAGCTCAGGGCTGAATATTATTTGATTTCTGTTCTAACTTTGTGTTGCAGGGTTGTGGCTTCTAGATATATTCTTTATACCTTATTTACTCTGTGGCTAACTTGTGAGGGGTGGTATTACTCTTAATTTGGAATTTCCATTTTAGAAACTTCCTTTTCTAATTGTTTCCGCATTTAAAGGTGTTAATTTTTAGAAACACCTATTCACCCCCCTCTAGGTGGCATCCTAGGTCCTTTCACCATCCCCTTCATCTATAAAAGGGGATGCGTTCTCTCCCAACAGGGTAAGTCATTCCAAATTCATCAGATCGATCAAGTTCACTAGTACACAACCACAGAACCGCCAGGTTTGAACCACAAGCACATGCTTGAACACTTAGCTCATAGCGGGGCTCCTGTCACTTTTGGCCCTTCCGACCAGAGTCCGACCGGACCTCTTGTACCCTCCATCTTTCTCCTTCTCGTTTGTAACCCCACTGCAAACTTTGAGCACCTAGGCTCAGGAATAAAGTCACCGACCGACTCAAACTGGACGTAGGGCACGTTGCCTGAACCAGTATAAACCCTGTGTCATTGAGTGCTAGGCCACCTCCGATCACAACGTACGGCAAAACTATAAATATTTACTTGTTGGTCACTTTCTGCACCGACGATCGGTCTAGCCAAGACTACACCCTCTATCAAAGTTCACAAGCACCTTATAAAGATCCTAATTAGGCAACAAAAGTGTCGGTCTAGCTAGAGCTCACCTAACCAATTCTAGAAGCAAGGTCACATAAACATATGCCACTAGTACTTTAAGCAACGAGGGAGCCCCTACACATGCTAGTAAGCAAAAGCACCATACCACCTAAGCTCACTAGCAATGCTCAATAACAAGGCAACCAATGCCAAATTAGAGAGCGCAAATACTTAGCTACACAAACTAAGCAATGTGACTAACAAGGTTACACAAACTAAATTAGCCACGCAAGGAAGCTACTTCTATGCTACATAAGCTAGAAGGTAACTAGCAAGCTACACAAGCTAACTAGTTACAAAAGCAACTACACACACTAGTGGAGAAACGGGTTGTACTCCCGGTTCTCAACCGCCTTCAGTCTCGGTTTTGGAACCGGGAGTATGAAATCAGGACTAAAGGTCCCCTCCTTTAGTCCCGGTTTCGCGCCCAGGACTAAAGGTGCACCTTTAGTCCCGGTTGGTAAGACCAACCGGGACTAAAGGGCCTCCCGGCCTGGCCACGTGGGGTGGCCCTTTAGTCCCGATTGGTATTACCAACCGGGACTAAAGATTTCCTTTTTTTCTTTTTTTGTTTCTATTTTCAATTGATGATTCGTTTTGGTTTTCGAATAGGTTTTCAAATACGCATTCTACGCTGCTAATAATATACGTATTCTACATGTTTATAATGTTCGAACATTTTGTACAAACTAAAGTATGAAACTAACGTATATATTACATGCATATACATATATTGTACGTTATTTTATGTACATATAATATGTATGTATGTGTATATATATATATTACAAATAAAGGTTGCATTGTATATTCTATCATATCCTTGGGATAACAAAATCACTCAATCTAGTTTGGCTTCCATGTTTCGTTGACGTCATTGTAGAACTCGCCGGCGGGGTTGAGGACCTGGTCATTAAGAAATCCTGCTATTGTCTCTTGAATTGCTTTCAGTTGGTCACATCGTATGACTTTTTCCTTCAACCATAGAGTCTTCAATAAAAGTTAAAGGAAAAGCATTAATATATATATATATATGTGTTGGTCACTTGATTACTTATATATATGAGCAACAAAAGAAATTGTGAATATATGAATATATTTATATAACATACTTTGAGGATCTCTTCAGGAGTTCTTTTTGTGTACGCCTCGATAAACTCACAAACATAGTATCCACAGTAGTTGTTCCCCTGTTCTTGCCTCAGAACCCACTTTTACGAGAAAAAAGATCCGGTGAATTAAAAGCATGCATGGTGTTAATTGAATTATATATATATATATATATAGATAGTACTTACTTTGTGTGCGATTACATCCAGTGGCGCTTTGCAATGTTTCATGTGGTGATTCTCAATGAAACTTTTCCAAACACTGCGCCTAATAAAATAAAACATGAATTTGGTCTTTAATAATTGTTGTAGTTAAGAGATCGGGGTATATATAGTTGCTAGAGAGACCATATTACCCTTGGATAATATCTATCATGTCTTGGTACTCTGTTTGCTCTTTTCTTAATGAGTCTAAGATTCTCAACCGACTATTGGCCATATCGATGACCATCAATATCCAGTGATTGCTGCATATGTTTTTATACACAAATATGATCGACATTAACTAGAGTCAACATATATGTATATATATGGGAGTAGCTTAGCTAGTAAGCAAATAATTGAACAAATGTCCATATGATCGACATTAATTATTTAACACTCACTTGAAGTTATAGGGGAAGAGTATGTCCTTGTTTTGTTGGTTCACTAAGAACCTCATGAGATTTTTCTCGAGTTCAGCTTTCCATTGAGGTGGGGGATTTGGGTGTTTGAATACGACATTTGGACCAATGAAACCAACATCATTATCCTTTCTCTTTCTGAGTTCTGTCATCTTATATCTGCATATATAAAAATATAGTGTGAGGATATATAATGTATATATATACATGTAGCTTTATATATACACACTTTAATAGTAGAAAATAATCACACTTACAGACGATAGCAGCTAATGAGACTTTTGTCGAGAGAGTCCAGGTGGCATAGTTGGTGTAATTCTTCAAACTCGACATATATAACGTCATCGCCATGGAAGTAATGTTGGTTTCTAACTCTGACAGTAACAAAGGCCTCTCCCCGTTCACACACCGCCATGTACCACTTGTTTAGCAGGTACATTTGCGTACCCAGTTCACCTAAGGCCTCAGGGTTGTATAAACTCTTTCCACGTTCAAATTTTTTCCAAGGATCCACTTTCGGAGCAGATGGTCCTTCAGCGAGCACTTGGGCAAGGTCCAAATCAGTTTCCTCGTAAAACCGAGCTAGCTCCTCAAAATAGACGTCTAAGTCTAAGTTCGAACCATATTCATTATGAACGACAAGAGGGGGGACTGATTGTTGCGATTGTTGTCCAAGTTGTGCAACACCTTTTCCTGGTCTAGTCTTTTTCTGCGCCACCTCAAATGACTTGGTGAGAGAGCGATCATAGTCCGATTTTGGCCAGGTCTTTTGAGATTCCTACTTTTTCTGGTCCACCTTCTTTCTTAGAAGATCTAGAGGTAGGTAGAAGTATGATTTCTCCGGGTTCTCCCTCTCTTCTCGTTGCTTTTTTACTTTTTCGAAGAAACTGTCCACATCTTTTTTTACTGCAGCTTTTAATTCCTTTTCACTTTTCTCGAAAGACAGTTTTTGGGGAATAACTGGATTAGATGAGGCTTTCTTCTTTGCCGGCTGGTGGGACAACGACTTTGTTTGCGGGGCGGACCTCTTAGGAGCTGGCTTCCTCTTAGTTATCAAGGGAGGTGGGGCAGTCGTTGGAGGCGTTGGAGACCTCCTTGGAGGCGTTGGAGACCTCCTTGGAGGTGGCGGCGGTGGCGGCATTGCCACCTGATTGCTTGGAGCACTATGATGATCTGGAGATTGAATAATTGGACTTAGGTTGGCGAAGGCCCTGCTATGTGATTACAAAAAAGAATAATTAAGTATAAGAAATTGTTATTATTAATCATGCATGTCAATAGAAAGTTTGTGAAAAAATTGTTTTGTTCACTTTTGTCCGCACCTATTGTCTGGTAGTTGAGGAAGCGGCTGTGGACTAGAGACCCCGGGAATAATGATGTAGCGCTTGCGCCATAGTATGAATGTTTTCTCTGCTTCTCCTAGAATCTTCTCCCCATCACCTCCTGGAATGTCAAGAGGCAGGTCACTAAAACCTTTGTTAACTCTATCAACTGAGACGCTAACATATCCAGGTGGTATTATTGCCCCATGGATTCTTGGTGTCTTGGTAGGATCTAGAGGAGAAAAAACACCGAGATCCACCATGATTGTGGCATTCTCTTTTGGAATATGTAGCTCACATGATGTAAACGGTGCAGTGATGTCATCCACGGGGAAATATAGCATTGCATCATCTTGATTTGGCAACTCCGTGGAAGCGCAGCTACTTTTCAACTAATCAGGGGGGCTAATATTAATGTTCATTCCTGGATCTGATGCCTGCCTCTGGGCACTAATTGCTATTTGCACTTGCTTTATGATTTCATCCTGCATTCTAGCTTGCATATCTTTTCCGCGCTCCTATGCTTGAAGCAACGCCTCTTGTGACTCATGAACCAATTCCTCCAACCTGCTGATCCACGCTGCATCCTCATCCTTCCTTCTCTGTCGGCTTCTGTAGGTATCTCTGTCATTAGGGAAACCATGCTCCTAAGAAATATTCCGTCCTAAACCTCTCGTTCGGCCACTGTGTTCAGCGGTCCCGAGGGCATACGTCAATTCATCCTTCTCTCTATTGGGCCTAAACGCACCAATAGTTTTAGCTTGTAGAGCATAAGATAATCTTTGTGTTGCTCTTTTGAGTTTTGAGCCATGAACCAGCTTCCCGGTCTCTAGGTCTAGTCTTCCCCCATGAGCGAAAAACCAATTCTTCACGCGTTTGGGCCAATTGAGTGATTTTGGTGTGATACCCTTGGCAAGAATGTCCACTTCCATTTTTTCCCACTTGGGAATGGCAGTCGCGTAGCCACCAGATCCCATGCCATGGTGGTATACCTTCTGTCGGGCATTCTCTTGGTTCCTTCTCACCCGTTCCTCACCCTCTTCCGATGTCTTGTACTATACAAAATCATTCCAGTAGGGCCTCAACTTCACGAGCGGGCCACTAGTATTGAAATTGGGCGTTACGTTCTTCTTGACGTATTTCATGTATAGGGATTTCTTCCAAGTCTGAAATTGTGTGGCCATCTTCTTCATAGCCCAATTTCGAACTAGTTCCTTCAATTCATCATCATTGATAGCATCATAATCACCCGCTTGCAACGTGAAATGTTGAAGAATATCATATCAAATTAAATTCTTATCAAGATCAGAGACAAAACGAACATGAGGCTCGTTGATCTTTTGCTTCCATTCACGGGCACTGATCGGAAGTCTGTCCCTTACAAGGCACCCACAGTGTTGCACGAATTTCCTTGCGTGTGGACCAAGTGGTTCGTCTATCTCGATATTGAATTCCGATATTATGTAGCGCCCCTCCAATGGCTTTTTCGGGCCTTGAATTTTTTTGCTTTTCGCCGTTGTTGTCATCGATCCAGAGGGCTACGTATAATAGATGATAGATATTCAAATATATATATATATATAATATTCAAATATATATAAATATATATTTTCTTGCACAATATTTTCTTGGTAATCTTCAAGAGCCAGGTATTGACTCCCGTCATCTACATCCTACTGGTCACCATCGGCAAATTGAGTGCTGGTGTTGATAATATTCATCATTTCTTCATCCATGTTGTCTCTCGGGGCAGCCATCTAGCTTTTACACCACCAGATATATCTATAAAAAATAAAAACTATATCTATAAAATGAACTCCTGCAAGACGTGCCACCTCAAGGATAGTAACATTTGTAAAAATCATTTCTGTATCTGTACTAGTGATAGAATCTAGCATAAGCCTTATTTAAGTGCCTAGCTTGTTTGAAGGGGAAATCTTAACTGACAGTTTAAAGGTTTCCAGAGCGTTTAACACTACTCTGCTTACCGAGAAAGTTGCTAGTGTTGTGTCGTTGGCATTTTTCATGGCCGTGGCCATGGTCATTGTGTTCTTGTCTTTTACTATGGCAGGTAAGTAATTCACATGATATTTTCGCAAATTAACAGAAGAATGGGAGTGTACACACATAACAATCGATTATCATTTATATTTATATATATACTACGTTTGGGTACGGTGATTGACAGACTAATATGACGATATCAGGACGTGTGAATAAATAACCATCCGTACTAGTTGACCTTGCTTACGTGATCATCTCGGCGAGCATTTCTCCACCGGACGGCACCGTACTTGGCCACGGAAGAGCTCCGATTCTATGAGGAAGGGAACACGGTCTTCCACGATCGTTGCCGCTCTCCCTCGTAGAATCAAAGCTTCTCCTTGACGTCTATTACCGCTCGGCAGAGAACATGCTCGCTGAGCTGAACACGGTCCGCAAGTTCAACTAGTATGGATTTTCTACAATTTTCTAACTAGTCGTCATAAGTTACCGCGCAAAAAGGAGGAAACGACAAGACACCGGCCACGCCCATGCTCCACTGAGCTCGATGGCTCAGCGCAAAATCGCATTACAAGATTGCCAGCACGAGGGCTCGGCACACGCATCCATCCGATTACAAAAGGTTGGAGCAATTAATCCATCATAAACGGATTATATATGGTGGCGGCAGTGGCTCACATCCAAGGTGTCAAACGCGAGGTCTAGCTCCTGCAGCCAAAAAAACATGTTAGAGATTTAGACTTTACTAAAAAACATGTTACAGAAGTATGCACCAAATTGATGAGCCAAATTGATACTAATGAAAATCAGCAGACTATTGTTTATAACAGCAAAATGTACAAAACAAATGCAAAAGCAAGCATCTCACTATATCTTCAAAAATGCTTCCATTGTCAATGCTGCTCTCATCAGCATAGAGATTTTGTCGCAACAAGTTTCTACCACTCAGGTTCCAATCCAAACTTCAAAGATCATGCACAGATTCTAGATTCATACAGAAGCATCTTTTTTTATGACTTGTAGAAATTGCAAAAGCTCATGATATCAGCCATAACCTTTACCAGATCAAAGTTAGCTCCTGCCCAGATTCTAGATTCATACAAAAGCTCATTTGCAACAAGTATGTACAAATGTATAAAATCATAATTCTAATAAACATGATCATCTAGTAGAGCTTTTAATTAAAGGATTTGTCATGCCGGAGCACCATGGCCCCGGCGGCGGCCTCCTTTTCCCCCTCCCGCTCCCGCCACCACCAAGGCCATGGGCGCCCCGCCCCAACCTAGCCCGGCAATCTCCATCGTCATCGGAACTCTAACGACGGCATCATCAAGGGAAGTGCAGAGGAAGAGGGAGACCGGGCAAAACCTGGAGACATGTCGTAGCTGTGGCCTGCTGTAGATCTAGGAGAAGACTGCTTGGGGGCGAGGTGGGCCGGGGATGAGGACGTCGCAAGGCGTGCGCTAGCTGGCCAGTGACAGCGTGCGCGCGTGAGGCGAGGCTAGGGTGGCCTGGGGGCGGTGGCGCTGCTGGATCGATCTGGTGGAGAAGATGAGGCTTGGCAGAGATAGAGAGATTTTATAAAGGGAGACCTTTAGTTCCGATTGCCGCTATGAACCGGGACTAAAGACCCTTTAGTCCCGGGTGATGATTAGAACCGAGACTAAAGGTCTAATCTTTAGTCTCGGGTGTAGCCACGGCCCAGGAGTAAAGGTCATTTTGGCGGGCTGCGAAAACACAACCCACCTTTAGTCCCGGGTGATGATTAGAACCGGGACTAAAGGTCTGATCTTTAGTCCTAGGTATAGCCACGGCCCGGGAGTAAAGGTCATTTTGGCGGGCTGTGAAAACGCAGCCCACCTTTAGTCCCGGGTGTAGCCACGGCCCGGGAGTAAAGGGCATTTTAGGCCCGGGAGTAAAGGTGGTCTACAGTTAGCTTTCTCCGGTTTCCATAAGTTTTTTTTCCTTTTTTATATATTTCTTTTATATAAAAATGCATAGAGTTATTAATTGCCTAATAAATAAAATATTACCAAAAAAATTATAAAAAAAATCCTGGACTTGGTTTTGCATTATTATACATAATAAAAAATTGTAACCTAAACTCTTTTATTTTACTGTATGAATATTTGACATAGTGTAAATAATAATTACAATTTGCACCATGCAAAAATATACTACTTAATTAAAATCATTAAAACTATTGCTTTTCGACGGGAAATTAGTTTTCACATCTTATTAACGTTGATCATTTGGTTTTTCATCACACATTCTCCACGGGAAATCCACCGTCTAGCAGAAAATTCATTTAAACCGTAGAAAATATGAAAACACGATAAAAAAATATGAAGTCACAATTATTACATAATAGGTCTAATACATCACTAAATATATCAAGCGAGCATAGTAGTGAACTTCTTCTTAACGTATATCCCTTGGTTATGATCGCGTCGTAACCATGGAGTGTCCTCATTATTTAGCTGGATGCTTGGGTCTTTGTTCACTGTGAAGGGTGGAATTCGGTCATCCTTTTCATAATCTTCTGATATGTCTGACTTGTCTTCAATTCTAACGATGTTTCTTTTCCCTGAAAGAACTATGTGGCGCTTTGGCTCATAGATTGGGTCATTGTTGTTTTTCCCTCTCTTCGGTTTTGTAGACATGTCCTTGACATAAAACACCTGATTCATATCCTTGGCAAAGACGAACGGTTCATCTTTGTACCCAATATTGTTGAGGTCCATGGTTGTCATTCCATACTGGTTGTCGACTGCTACCCTGCCTCCAGTCGCCTTTATCCATTGGCACTTGAACAAAGGTACCTTAAAAGTAGGTGCATAGTTTAGTTCACATATCTCCTCTATGCGGCCATAATATGTTTGCTTATTTCCATTAGGGTCGGTGGCATCTATGCGGACACCACTGTTTTGGTTGGTGCTCCTTTTATCTTAGGCTACTGTGTAAAATATATTCACATTTATCTCGTACCCTTTGTATGTGAGGATATGCCACGATGGCTGCCCAGCCAACAAATATAGTTGCTCATCAATACTCTCATCACCCTGACATTCTTTTCGCAACCAGTCGCTGAAAGTTTCCATGTGCTGATGCGTAATCCAAGCTTCAGACTTCCCTGGAAACTCGGATCGGAGCAACTCTTTATGTGTCTCGATATACGGATCCACCAAGGAGGAGTTTTGCAGAACTGTGTAGTGTGCTTTATTAAAATAATTGTCCTGCGTACTAATATATGTTTTCTTCCCTAGTGTCCCCTTTCCACTTAGTCTCCCCTCGTGTCGCGATTCAGGAACACCAACCGGGTCAAGGTCTGGAATAAAGTCAACACAAAACTCAATGACCTCCTCTGTTCCATAGCCCTTGGCGATGCTTCCTTCTGGCCGAGCACGATTGTGAACATATTTCTTTAGGACTCCCATGAACCTCTCAAAGGGGAACATGTTGTGCAGGAACACAGGACCGAGAATGCTAATCTCCTTGACCAGGTGAACTAGGAGGTGTGTCATGATATTAAAGAAGGAAGGAGGGAACACCAACTCAAAGCTGACAAGACATTGAACCACATCATTCTGTAGTTTAGCTAGATCCATTGGATCGATTGCCTTTTGAGAAATTGCATTGCGGAATGCACATAGCTTCACGGTGGCTAGACATACATTTGGAGGTAGAATTCCTCTTAATGCAACTGGAAGTAATTGCATCATGAGCACGTGGCAGTCATGGGACTTTAAGTTTAGGAATTTCTTCTCTGGCATATTTATTATTCCCTTTATATTCGAGCAGAATCCAGATGGTACCTTGATGCTTGCTAGGCATTCAAACATGCTTTCCTTCTCTTCTTTGCTAAGAGTGTAGCTGGCAGGACTTAAGTAATGGCGTCCATCATCTGTCTTCTTTGGATGTAGGTTGTCTCATTCTTTCAAACATCGCAGGTCCTATCGTGCTTCAAGTGTGTCCTTAGGCTTCCCATACACACCCATGAAGCTTAGCAGGTTCACACAAAGATTCTTCGTCAGGTGCATCACGTCGATCACGCTACGGACCTCTAGGACTTGCCAATAGGGTGGCTCCCAAAATATGGACTTCTTCTTCCATATGGGTGCGTGACCGTCGGTGTCATTCGGAACAGGTTCGCTGCCATATGCCTTTCCAAATACTACTTTCACATCCTTGACCATATTGAGTACGTCCTCACCAGTTCGGTTACCCGGCTTGGACTGGTGGTCTGCCTTACCTTTAAAATGCTTGCCTTTCTTTCTTAGGGGGTGATTTGTAGGAAGAAATCGACGATGGCCAAGGTACACGACCTTTCGACATTTTTTCAAGAATATACCTTTAATTTCATCGAAATAGTGCGTGCATGCATTATATCCCTTGTTTGATTGTCCTAAAAGATTACTTAGAGCAGGCCAATCATTGATTGTTACGAACAACAATGCTCGCAGGTCAAAGTGCTCATGTTTGTGCTCATCCCACACACGTACACCTAGTCTATTCCACAAAAGTAGAAGTTCTTCAACTAGTGGCCTCAGGTACACATCGATGTCATTGCCAGGTTGCCTTGGACCTTGGATGAGCACTGGCATCATAATAAACTTACGCTTCATGCATAACCAGGGAGGTAGGTTGTAGATATATAGAGTAATAGGTCAAGTGCTATGACTACTACTCTACTCCCCGAAAGGATTCATACCATCCATACTTAAAGCAAACCTTAAGTTTCTTGCGTCATTTGCAAACTCTGGGAATTCTCTATCGATTGCTCTCCACTGGGACCCATCAGCAGGGTGTCTCAACATATTGTCTACCTTATGGTCTTCTTTGTGCCATCATAATAACTTTGCATGGTCTTTGTTTCGGAATAGACATTTCAAGCATGGTATTATAGGAGCATACCACATAATCTTGGTAGGAATTTTCTTTGTGGGACGTTCGCCCTCAACATCACCAGGGTCATCTCGCCTGATCTTATACCGCGATGCATGACATACCGGGCATGCATCTAACTTCTTGTACTCCTCGCCACGGTAGAGGATGCAGTCATTAGGACATGCATGTATCTTCTGGATTTCTAATCCCAAAGGGCAGACTACCTATTTTGCTTTGTACGTAGTGACGGGCAATTCATTATCCTTTGGAAGCATCTTCTTTTGGATTTTTAGTAACTCCCCAAATCCCTTGTTAGATACACCATTCTTTGCCTTCCATTGCAGCAATTCTAGTGTGGTACCCAACTTTTTCTGTCCTGCATCACAAGTTGGGTATAGCAATTTCTTATGATCCTCTAGCATGCGCTCGAACTTGATCTTCTCCTTTTCACTTTCGCATTCTCTTTGTGCATCACGAATGGCCTGACCAAGATCATCAGTGGCTCATCTTCTGCCACTACCTCTTCTTTAGCTTCCCCCATTGCAGTATCATTGAAGGCACCATATTCAGCAATAATGTCATCATTGTTCCATTGTTCTTCTTCACCTTCTTCCATTACAACCCTGGTTTCTCCGTGCTTCGTCTAACAAATATAGTTTGGCATGAAACCCGACTTCAACAAGTGTGAATGAAGACTCCTTAAGCTAGCATATTTCTTCAAATTCTTACATATGACACATGGGCAGCACATGAAACCATCACGTTTGTTTGCCTCGGCCACATGTAAGAAAGAATGCACGCCCTCAATGAACTCTTGGGAGCGGCGATCAGCATTGTACATCCAATGCCGGCTCATCTGCATTACATGACATTCATACCATATTAAAACCTAGAACATAATTAGTTAATTATACGACATGCATGCCACCACAAAAGGTATTAATTTATGAAAGTCTCGCTACAATGTAGACAATCCCAACTACCACTAAAAACTAAAGCTAAAAATGCACTTCAGCAGCATAAGGATTTCGCGACCAATCCCAACTAAAACAGATAGATCATGCGTTTGTTCAACATCTATGGGCTTCTTCCGCAGGATCACTGCCTCATCAGCCGCCGTAGTCGCCTGTGCAAGAGAGTTTTGCATGTGTTCAACATACTCTTCCTCCCAGTACCAGCCCGAACATCCAATGCCATCCCACTGAAATTAAAAAAAAATAGAACTTAAATTACAATCATCATGAAAATAAGTATAAATTAACCATAATCATCAAATGCGACAAAATAACTCACATTGCGATCCGGACACTTGTAGAAGATACGGCCCTTGTTGGGACACTCCTTCCTCACCCGGTACTCCATCACAATCTTCTCCTCACACTTGCCGCATACAATGAGAGGAAGGTCCGGCCTCAGTCGCTTTGTAACCCGATGAGAGGCCGAGGACCCGGAAGTAGTTGCCATCTACTCTCTATACTCATTTTTAATATAATATAAATTTCTCATTTTATAAACAAATAAAATTAAAAAAAACTCTAAAATTCTCTATATCTCTAAAGCATGAAGTGTGCTATGCATGCTAGAAATGAAAGCTCAATACTAGTTTTGAATAACTACTTTAACCTCCCTTCATCCAAATACGCAAACTTTAAAGTGATTTTGAGCTTAAATGGCTTACAAATAAAAAAAATCTACCATAAAAAAACCACATATATCTAGTCCATAAAATGAAATAAGCTACAGATGAAACACGAGAGTATAAAGTTGGTAACCTTTAGAACCAATGGAGGAATGAAAGAAATCTTGTGATACACCAGTGATGAGGAAGAAGAGAGGCCGGCGATAGCAAGAGAACACTGAGCTCGAAGTGGCTCGGGCTCAGGGAGGAACAAGGGCTATATAGGAGGGTACCTTTAGTCCCGGTTGGAGACAGAAACCGGGACTAAAGGTCCCTTTCTAGTCCCGGACGGAGCCTCCAGTCGGGAGTAGACTTTTACTCCTAGTTGGAGACACCAACTGGGAGTAAAAGTTAACCTTTAGTCCCGGTTGGTAGCTCTCACTGGGACTAAAGGTCCCCTCCAGCAAAAGCCTGGCGTAGTAGCCGTTGGGCAGGGACCTTTAGTCCCGGTTGGATCTACAAACCAGGACTAAAGGTCTCTCTAGTCCCGAACGCGAAAAATACCGGGACTAAAGCCAAATTTCGAGCTGGATCAAAGGTCGTTTCTCTACTAGTGACATGCACAATGTATATGAAAGTAATTACAAGCTTGTGTAACGAGGATGCAAACCAATAGGAATACAAGGATGACACGATGATTTTTCCCGAGGTTCACGTGCTTGCCAACACGGTAGTTCTCGTTGAGACAAACTCCAAGGTTGCCACCGATCCTCTTGCAAGTGGTGACCCACAAGTCACACTCTCTCACGTGGAGTGCTTACCACAAGCTCTAGCACTTGACCTGGCTAGACCACTTGTCGCCCTTCGTGTCTCGCTTTACTAGAGTTCCTCTTTGTGGCTCCCGCGGGGCGAGCACAATGCCCCTCACAAAGCTCTTCTCTGGAGCACCGCATAAGCTTCTTGCGAGCTTCAACAGAGACCACCACCAAGCCATCTAGGAGGTGGCAACCTCTAAGAGTAACAAGCACCACCAACTTGCAACTCGATCACCTAGTGCCACTCGATGCAACCTCATGATGCAATCGCACTAGAATCACTCACTCACTCAATCAGATGAACACTATCAAGCTAGAGTGAGTTAGAGGGCTCCCAAGCACTACCATACAAGCCACCAAGGCTCTAGTGTGCTTAGCTCTACCAAGCTATCGGTCAAAAGCCGACCAACACTTCTATTTATAGCCCCCACGAAAATAGAGTTGTTGTACCCCTTCACTGGGCACAGCTCGGGGTGACCGGACACTCTGGTCAGATCAACCGGACGCACCCAACCAGTGTCCGGTCAATGGATGCACGCCACGTGTCGCCTCCGATCAACCTCAGTCGCTTGATCTCAACGGTCAAGTGATGATCGGACGCAGCACCATGCCAAGACTGGACGCACCTCTGCCGAGTTCGGTCATTTCTAGAGAGGTTCCATCCACGACTGGACGCGTCAGTTTGATCATGACCGGACGCAGGATCCCAGCGTCCGGTCACTTCCAGTAAGGTTCCACTCGCGACCGGACACGTCCGGTCATACTCTACTGGACTCACCCAGCGTCCAGTCACTCACTATCTCCTTTGTGCGCCGCCATATCTGCACGACTGGACATTGAACAGTGTTCAGCCAGAGTCCGGTCGCCTGCGTCCGGTCAAGAGACCAAGGGCGGCCTTCACTGCGCGCCACTGACCGGGCACAGGACCCCAGCGTTCGGTCACTGTGTGACCAGCGTCCGGTGCACTCTGTGAAACCCTGTCTTTTCTGTATAGGGCGCCGGTAAAGTTTCAAACCCTTTTCTTTACCAAGTTGATCCACATCAACTCCAACTTCTTCTCCTTTATAAATATGCCAACACCACCAAGTGTACACCACCATGTGTATGTGTGTTAGCATTTTCACAATCATTTTCCAAAGGATTAGCCACTCAACTTGCCACGCCACTCGATCCTAGTGACGATGTAAAGTTAGATCACTCAAGTGACACTAGATGACCGATATGCAAACAAGTTTGCCCCTCTTTATAGTACGACCATCTATCCTAAACTCAGACATCAACTTCTCTACACACCTATGATCGGTGAAATGAAATGCCCTAGGTTATACCTTTGCCTTGCGCATTCCATTCCATCTCATCCAATGTCGATGCAACACATGCATCAACACGATCAACAATGATATGATCCACTTCATATCATCACGTGATCATATTGGTTCATCGATCTTGATTTCACTTGCTTTTCACCGTTGCCTTCGTCCATCAGCGCCAAGTCTTGCTTAAGCTTCACTGCCACGCGATCCATCGCTCCAAAGCCTCCGACTTGCCCTTCACGCTTGCAACCGGTCCATCAAACCAAGTCTTGTCTTGTTCTTCTCCACCTTGATCACATGACTCAATGTCATGTCTCATATGCAATAAGCTCCTTCATCATCACATGTGTGAGCTTTGCAACATCTCCAATCCATTTCCACCTTCATGGCATATGTTGCTCACACACATGTACCTGTGGACTAATCACCTGTGTATCTCACATAAACACAATTAGTGTATCTAGGTTGTCACTCAATTATCAAAACCAAACAAGGACCTTTCATCTGCTACCAGCACAAAGAGTAAAGGTGAGAGTGGGTCTCCCTGCCTAACACCCCTTCTGCAATGTAAAACCTTGTCAGGTACTCCATTTAGTAGTACAGAAGAAGTTCTAGTGTTAAGAATTTTCTTGATCCAATTTGTCCACTTTTCTCCAAAACCTTTGGCCCTAAGGACTTGGATAATGACTTCATGTTCCACTTTATGAAAAGCCTTTTCAAAATCAAGTTTTAGAATAACCAATTCTTTCTTTGATTTGTGGCATAAGTAAAGATATTCCAAAGCCCAGGCTAGGCAATCTTGAATAGTTCTGGTCTTGATGAAACCATATTGGTTTTTGTGTATGAGTTGCCTTATTTTCTTCTGTAGTCTATTAGCTAACACTTTAGTGATAAGCTTGAGGGAGGTGTTGAGAAGGGAGATTAGTCTGTAATCTGCAGCTGTGGAAGGACCATCTTTTTTGGGAATGAGTGTTATGTGTGAGGAGTTAATACTTCTAAGACAAATGTCTTCATCAAAAAAAGCTTCAAACAATCTGTAGAAATCAGGAGCAATTAGGGGCCAACAGCCTTTGATGAATTCATTATTATAACCATCTGGTCCTGGTGACTTGTTGTTTTGTAGTTCACTTATGACACTGTTAATTTCTTGTTTGCTGAAAGGAGCTTGCAGTTCATTCAGTTCTTCATTTCTGGTTATAAGGACATTCAAATTATAGAGCATCTCCTTGAATTCCGTCTTTCCTAATCCGTCCTTAAAGCTTTCCCACAAAATTTTGACTTTACCATCATGATCTGTAATGTTATCTCCTGAATCATCTTGTAGACAGGCAATAGTGTTCTTCCTGTGTCTGATGGTTGCATGTGCATGGAAGTATTTAGTGCTTGCATCTCCCTCTTTCACCCAATTAATTTTGTCCCTTTGCTTCCAGTATCTTCTCTGTTGTCTGAGTAAGGAGACCAGCTTTGAACTTAAAAATTTCCCTAAAATTATGAGCTTGGATAATGGTGGTGTTCTTGCATTCCAATCTTTTAGTACTTTTCTCCGGTTTTTGCATTGGGCCGTTAAGGCTTTTGCTGGATCATTGGGTAGGTATGGTGCAGACCACCCTCGTACTACTTTTGTGGTAAAATCATCTCTATCCAACCAGTGGTTCTCAAATCTAAAGATATGGCCCTTTAGGATTTTGGTGTTAATTTCAATGATACACGGCCAACGATATGATGTTTCCATTGTCATATACCTCACTGTTGAGTTTGGGTATTTTTCTGTCCAGACATTGGAGGTGAAGAACCAGTCCAGTCTCTCTAACAAAGGTGAGAATTTATTTTTTTTATTATAATTAGTCCAATATTCCAACATGATATACTAAAATACTGTGCTGTGCTAGAATTGCTTGTTTTCGTGGACTGGCTAGAGGGAGTACCTTCTGTCTTCGTCGGCTTGCGTGACCAACATATACCATTCCGTAAAGTCTGCAGAAACCCATTTCAGACACATTTACGGACTCCCCAACAACAGCAGCAGACAACGTACAACAATTCACAACATGAACATCCTTCATTCCTTCAAAGGAAGCACACGGCGGCACGCTTTTTTATTTCCGGTGTTTCCACCACCAGATCGTCTCTGCGCCCCAGCACAGCACCGGGCGCATTGCTCACGCATGCCTTTGGCAATATACACATAGAACACGCGGGGGAAAAAGAAAGGAAAACCTTGCCCAACTTAACAGCATTGTCCACGAAAACACAGCCTATTTCGTCATCATCATTGTTCCGAGTTATTGGATTTCACAACGGCGGACTTCACTGGGGGTGCTTCGATGCACACGTCGTCCTAGTAGCCTCCCTGGATGTAGTCATTGAGCCGGTTCAGCTCCTCCCTGTGCTCGGCCACCACTGCACGCACGACGTCGCCGATGGAGACCATCCCCAGCATCCCTGTGCCGTCAATCACCGGGATGTGTCTGATGCGGTTGTCTGCACGACGCAATGGATCGTAATCAATTCCAGTGCTCTCACGATTCTAGTAGTATTTTCTGACAGAAGAACACATGCTGGTTACCTGTCATGAGCTGCATTGCTTGCACGACTTTGGTGTTGGGATTCACTGTGATCAGTTTGTTCTGGCATCATAATGGTTCATCAGTTAAGTTGTGTCCAAACACCCTTTCAGTACTTATATAGTCAAATGGTCACCAAGTCTAGGTATCATGCAAAACATAAAAAACAAGATTAGTGTATCACAAGGGATAATACCTCTTCAGTCATGATGTCGCCAACCTTAGTTGACTTGGAAGATCTTCCCTGCACTATGATTTTCCGGAGGTAATCTGAAAACACGAGGTTTCAGATGTTAGTCTCATGGTTATGATCTTATCCATGTCTTAAAAGATTGCCATGCTTCCATTTCCGTTTTCAGAATGTAAAATCTGTCAAGTACTGGTTCTATCCTCAAAAACACCATCTATGTATGCTGATCGACTGTATATGGATACCATTTGGTTACATTCACGTCCAAGATGTAATGTGGTGAACAGTGCAGTAACTAGTAAGGCATAGTGTACATGAAAAAGAAAGCATCATGTGGTGTGCCTGAAGTTGGCTCAGTTTGAAAATCATATGCAAAGAACTTCACACTGATATCCAAAGGTATATAGAGGTCAAGGATCAGAATTTTCGGCATGCAAATAGATGGCTTGAAGTTTACACTTTCTTGTTAGTTTTTACCCTTCAAATTTCTCTGCGCATGAAGCTTAACCACCATGCATGACTTTCTGACAGAAATGTA